>NW_007577746.1:835096-864062 GCF_000690725.1 Stegastes partitus | reverse complement strand
TACATAGACGGGCTTCAGTATATGTGAAATATCAATCAACCACAACATTCAGATCACCTGCTTGTCTGAACTGCTCAGACTTCTGCTTGCTGTGCCTCATAACACGGCACCCCATGCAGAAATAAATGTTGATCGTCTAGATCTAAAACAGCCCTTGACAACGGGATTGCTAGTGTACAGGAAGCATGCAAGAGAACTAGATAAGATGCGTGCCTCAGTGGAGTGAACAACAGGGATATCTATGAACTTGCTTCCCGTCTCCAGCATCAGCGCTTCACACCCAGTGCCCAATCAGAGTGAGTGACACTGAGTAGAGGCCAGCCTGACCACAACGTTTTGAAGTTCAGCGCTTCATCTAAAGGCCAGGTCTCCCACTAAGGCTGACTGAATGTAATGAATGCAAAACAAATCTCAGCACCTCATTTGCATTTCAAGTCCAAGGCTGAGTGACTCATTATAGCGTATCTTAATAAAAAGCAATTACAGCTGTGGAACATAACGGCTAATTGTAACGACTGTGTTGTGTCATATGTCTTACTTTTTAAAATCACAAAAAAAACAAAAAAACATAAGCCGCTGGAAACTGCAGCTGGGTCCAGTACTTTTTTTCAAGTCTTTTGGATTCTGTCAGAAAAATGCATCCAACTGGGCTAAATGTCACTGTAACAAACTTTTCTAGGCCCTTTAATGTCTCGTTTGTCTGATTTTATCAGTTTCCTGTTTTGTGTGTGTGTGTGTGTGTGTGTGTGTGTGTGTGTGTGTGTGTTTGCTTTGTCAGTTTAGCTGTTCATTGATTTATTGTAATATGTTATATTTTGTGCATTTATGTGAACCTAAATTCACAACATGACTTTGGCTCCCTGCCATAAGCTGAAGGTTTTATATTTGCTGCTATTTGCATTTCAAACTGTCGTGACTTTTCACATTAGATAAATAAACACAGTCCTTCTATAGGGCAGCACTTTAAGAGATTCGGTACACTGCTAAAAAGAAAATAACAAGCACAGTATTTTTATTGAGTGTGAATAATCCATAGATTAAAAGTGAAGCGTCTTAGTTCAACACAAATCGTACAGTTCTGCTGCAGATGAGGTTTGTCAGTAACAGAGCTGCTGTAACCGTGGGAACACTCACGAGGTCACGGGAACAATCACATCTGCTCTCAAAAACAACTCTTATATATGGAAACAGAAATCAGAGAAAAACACTGTTAGCATGCTGCAGCTGCACCACACCTGCACATCTGTTGGCCCCCTGATGACCTCGTGTCCGTCATGCTGCCTTCATATGGGGCTGTGATGGATGTGTTTATAGACCTTCTGTAATGTTACAGCGCTGATGTAAAGTTGTTGTGTAGAATTAGGCCTGAGTAACTGAACTCAGTAACTTCATAATGACGACAAAGATGTAATGTGTATTTAGTACTTTTGTCACTAAAATAGTGAACTGACTAAAGCTAGATTGAATCTAAGTTATATTCTTGTTCCTACAAATTCTTATCTTTGTCCATCTCAGTGACTGTCCTGGTGTTATTGTTTTATCTCAGTCTTCTTTAGAAAAAGCCAGAATCTGGTTCAAACACGTTATCACCAGGAAGCTGTTTTTATCTTTTGCTCCTGATTTATTATCTAGACCCCCTAAAGAAACATGTATTCAGTGGCTGTGGTCTTTGATCTACAGCATAGTAATTAGTCTTTGTGTCATGACCCTCCCTGTGCACTGCCCCCTGTAGGCTGCAGATGTTGGAGGCCATCTGTAAGCACTGGGAAGGTCCCATCAGCCTGGCCCTGTACCTGTCAGACGCTGAAGCCCAGCAGTTCCTGCGCTACGCTCAGGGTTCCGAAGTGCTGATGAGTCGCGGGAATGTAGGTTACCACATTGTCTACAAGGAGGGACAGTTCTACCCAGTGAACCTGCTGAGAAACGTGGCCATGCGGCAGGTCAACACACCCTACATGTTCTTATCAGACATTGACTTCCTTCCCATGTACGGCCTCTACGAGTACCTCAGGTAAGTGAGAACCACCTGAGCTGGATAGAAACCTTGACAAGAACAACTCTGCTCTTGTATTTGTTCATCTTGTTTGTATGTAACAAATCACTGTGTGTGCTTTCAGGAAGTCAGTAGTGCAGCTAGACATGGCCAACACCAAGAAAGCTCTGGTGGTTCCTGCCTTTGAGACGCTGCGTTATCGCCTCTCGTACCCAAAGTCTAAAGCTGAGCTGCTGTCTCAGCTTGACATGGGGACCCTCTTCACCTTCAGGTCAGCCACTTTTTCATTCAACAGACACTTCAGCAACTCTTCTCATTTCTCTGTCAGTTGTAGAAGTTGCACATTTAATGTATTTATTGTTTCATGCTCAGATGTTTGCCTCATCCTTAGAGCCACACAGAAAGTCACAGTTACTTTTGGGCAGAACTAGCAAAAGGCAACACACAAACATCCAGGGCAGTTAAGAAAACGTAATAAGCAGATGAAGTGATTGGCAGTTTCATCAGGATGTACAGTTAAACTGTTGTAGGGCAGTGCATGGAGCTCTACACACTTTGTGGAAATGCAGCTGTATCTGAGAAGCAGTCAGGCAGCTCAAAGTGAGCAGCATATCAGAAGACTGATACATGCAGCTTTCACACAGAATCATCTAAATAAAGGATGCAGGGCTCCAATCAGCACAGTTCCTGTAAAATGGAGGCTGTGTAGTCGTGTCTCAGAGGACAAGGAGCATCTGTAGACCAGTTCTGTGGAGGGTTAAGAGAGAGCAGCGTTTCACAGTGGATGATGGAAAGAAGTCATTTTTACTGACACATTCTAGCTCATGGCAGTGAAAGAAGTGCTTGTATAAGGAGACCAACAGCAGACAGAACAGTACCATTACCACACTACCACATACCAATTAACCTCAGCATGTTTCTGCTGTTTCACGGGGAGAACATGGAGACTCCACGCAGAAAGATCCAGGCCCAGATTCAAACCCAGAACCTTCTAGCTGTGGGGTAACAGGGCTAACCACTGCCCCCACTGTGCTGCCACAGTGAAAAATGCTGCTGGGAATGTTTGATGTGTTGGAGGTTTGCTGTTCTAAAGTTGGACACCTGCAGAACTCTGACCAAGGAGAAGCAGCGCTCTGGAGAATCATCCCAAACACTCCTCAAAGCTCTGACATGAGGAGCAAAGTCACCTGCCCTCAACCTCACTGAACATTTATGGGGGCACATGAATACAGACAAAGACAAACGTTCCTGACATGACACTCAGCTCTCTGGACCATTGTCACATCGTGCTGGAGGAACATGGTTCACTAGGTTCCACCAAACTGGTCCAGTCTGTGCAGCTCAAGTGCTGCTGACGTTAATGGAAGAGGAGGCGCAGACCAAAGTTATTCTACATGCATGTACATTTTTCAGACATTCAGTTGTTCCCTCAAATTGGAATTTTAAAGGAAATGTAATGTAGCAGGGCTCTGGACTGGTTTGTCCAGTGGTTCCAGGACCACTGCTCAGGACTCCTGTTAGAAAATACATCAGTGTCTTAACACGTCCCTTTGATTTGTACATTATAAATGAATGAACTTGCTTCATACTGTGGCCCTGTGATAACGCTCTAATTTCCCACAGTAAAAGTCATTTGATTTGATCGTCTTCACCATATTTTTCAAGTTTTGTGTCACAACCAATGCATCTGTACATCTTTCTTTGCACTGGCAGTATAGCGGTGCTGTTTATTATCCGTCTTACACCACACACCGTGGAGTTGGCAGAGCAACACGCTGTAAGGTTTTTCTATATGGCTGGAGAAACTGGCTGTTCATTTTTCTCCTGTGTGCAGCCCTTACAGGCGGTCAAGCCTCCTTCAGTCACGCTCACTTTGCTTCATCCGCCTCGAATTCTCAGTCAGTAAATACCTCTTCTATCTTGGTGGTTGGAGGAGAAAGAAGTGTCATGATGGCACAGACTGAAAAAGAGACAGCACGACTTTGATTTGATCTGCAGAGTACGAGAAACGTTCCATCAACAATGACTTGATTTCCAGACCTTCTATGTTGGGATGTGAGAGCTGGAGACCAAAACGCCGCCTGGTATTTTACAGACTGTTTCACTTCTTTCCAGGAAGACTGGATGTAGGAGCAGAGTTCACACTCCCTCCAACAGCAGCCTGATGTAAGCCTTTCTGTTTTTCCTCCTCACAGGTACCATGTGTGGACTAAAGGCCACGCGCCAACAAACTTTGCCAAATGGCGAACAGCTACGACACCTTACAGGGTGCAGTGGGAGGCCGACTTTGAGCCCTACGTCATGGTGAGGAGGGACAGTCCCGAGTACGACCGTCGCTTTGTGGGCTTTGGCTGGAACAAGGTGGCTCACATCATGGAGCTGGATGCACAGGTAACTGACATGCCTTCACTTCATCACTAAACTGGATTTAGCTACCTGTCTAGACTTTTCAGTGTGAAAGTGTCCTGATTTCTTCACACCACAAGTACATGTACTGGATTGGTTTCTGGTATTGAGTGTGTCCATGTATTTAATTTAAAGGAAAAGTCCACTGTTTTACTCAGATCTTACTTTTGTACTGTTTTGTGTTTTTGTACCTCATCAGTAAAACTTAGCATTGTGCTTCCCAAACTGTGGAATGTGGTGATGTAGTGACGAGGAAGGACCAAAATCTTAATCAGACAAATGATGGCTGTAGTTGTATTGCTTTCCACTTCCGGAAGATTCTGCTCTCCAGTCTGACCTGTATGAAAATAATTCTGATTTTGCTCTATTATAAGGCTTTATTGGGTAGGTTTAGGTCAGGTTTGGCTGAAGTGCTTCATATCGTTCTTTGTAATGACCTATTCTGTGAAATGTCATCTTATAATGAAAGTTCTTGGTAGGAACAGCCTGTCCAGCACTGTCAGAGTGTGACTGCTGAACGTCTTGGCTCCTGGTTCCTCAAAAATATCAATAATGAAAATAAAAATGTAACCATAAAGTAACCCTGCATGAATCAATATTTTTATTGTCAGCCACGGCTGGTCCTCTTCTCACGCACTGAATGAAGCAAACGCTGCAGGATCTGTTTGTAGACGAGCTGGTTGATCGTCTGAAGGAGAAAACTTCTAGTTTGTAGTTTGAGTTTGAAATCTATCTTTTGTGACACCAGTCCTGGAGCTTTTCTGACACACCTCGTACATCAGATGACAGTGTTTCATGAAAGTTGTGGCTCATTGTGACAAATCCACAAACTCTGACAGTGATGGTTCTGCTTTCTGCCTCTGCTGTGCCGTGTCTTCAGCTCCTTTAAGCTCTCTGTTTTGATTATGGCAAAATGTTAAACTAGTTAAATGACGGCCAGCTTGGTGAGCACTGCTTGCATCATGTTTTAAATGCTGAACTGTATTTGACAGTAGCCCAAGTAGAGAACAGACACCAGGTCAGCACACTAACTCAGTCATGCCTGTCTATCTAACATTTGCCAACACTACCTAGCGTTAGCCATTGCATGTGATGTAACCTTATGTGTGGTGATGTAACAAGGAGACTGTGAAGCACTGAAAACTCACAGTTCTTCCTTTCTAATCCCTCTACAGGAGTATGAATTTGTGGTTCTGCCCAACGCCTACATGATCCACATGCCTCACGCGCCCAGCTTTGATATCACCAAGTTCCGATCCAACAAGCAATACAGAGTCTGCCTCAAGACCCTGAAGGAGGAGTTCCAGCAGAACATGTCGCGGCGCTATGGCTTTGCCGCCCTCAAGTACATGACAGCTGAGAACAACAGCTAGCCACCACTGCAGGCCCTCACACCCCACGCCCTGAACTACTGACACACTCCACGGGCTGGGCTCGGGCGAGGCACCAGGATCGGACGGCCCATGTGGAGCCAGTGGGATACTTTGACTTGAGTCCCTCAGACTTTGTTAGAACATTTGACCCTCAGCGTGGGACTGCAAGGGTCTTTATGTCCATACTTTGTCCTGCTGTGGATAGAAGAGATAATCCAGGAGGAGTGTACTTCTGCCGGGATGTTAAAGCTGTGAAAGACGACATGAGTGACTGCTGGGTCTGGGCCCCGGCTGTGAGAGCACTGAGCCCCAGCTGTGGGATCTAACAGACAGCAGGCGAAGGAAAGCAGACATCCTATGCCATATTTGTAAGACCAGTGACAGAGTTGTGGGCAATGTGTAACATTATGTATGTATGTATGTGGGTGTATGTGTAGGGAGATGAAAAGTGTGTGTGTGTGTGTGTGTGTGTGTGTGTGTGTGTGTGTGTGTGTGTTTATGTGTGTGTATGTGTGTGTGTGTGGGCGCTTAGCAAAAACCTTAAGGAGAACTGAAGATGGAGGCAGTGCAGGGTCACACTGTGTCTGCACGCTACAAAGAGGAAAAGCCCTCCAAGTGCCATGAGGTAACAGAAAGCTGCCGGTTTGACTGACAGCACGCCCCGACTCAAATGCAAATTGTCAGCAGGCGGCGAGATAAGACAAAGCGGTATACGTGTCCACAAAGATTTTGAAAATCTCATTCTGACGAGTGACACATAGCCAGATATGGAGACGAGCAGCCAGCCAGCCGACCATCTGCTGCTGCTTAATTTGTTTCATAGCTGATACAGATCAGAATAAATCCTCCTCCTCATATGACAAGGGAAGTTAAGTGCAAGGATGGCTGGAGGTCGTCCACTCGGTTGATATTCAGGGTATCTCCACATCAGCCTGAGCGTGCTGCTTCAGAGTGTTCCCACTGTTTTGTTATGACTGCAGAATCTGACAGCAGCTGGTGTGGTGTGCTTCTTTTAGTGTGTTTTAAACGTGAGTCCAGTGAGCGTGCACAAACACCTGCTGTACGTTGGGTTAGTGAAGCTGCCACACCACCACGCTGAGCAGCATCAAGGCAACGCGCCAGTCACTCAGCTCACTGTCCACCTTTCTTTCCAACAATCAGTGTTATTTCTTAGTGTGTTTACAGTCCTGATAGGTGCAGTGGGGAAGGCGGGGGTTCCTCAGAGCGCCACCAACAGGATGGGAGGAGGATCGAACTGAGAGTTTAAACTCTGTGAAAATCAGGCAGTTCCAGTCAGGACAGATATCAAACACTGTTTCTTGTTCTCACACTCTTTCTTTCTTTCTTTCTTTCTCATGCTGGCCTCTAGTTTAACAACATTATAGCAGCCAGATCAGCCAGTACCACAGTGGCAGTGTGTGTTCTGGTGTGTGTGCTGCCACTCAGGCGGGTCATGGTGATGCTGATATGGGTGTGCTGTGGATATTCTGTATTCAGCTACTTCTGCAAACAAATCTTGTGTTATCTGCAGAGGCTCGAGACACGACGAGCAGGCTGACAGTCACTTTCATATTTTTTCTGATATTAAACCTCACTGTTCAGTATCTACATCATATATTGTTAGGATATAATTTAAAACGAAAGTTGGATGCAGACATGAAGCAATAGTGTGAGATATCACAAGTTACTGTAGGAATATTATTTGAAGTATTATGTTGTTGTTAGAAGTTACAGTACCTTAAAGAATGTAAAGTGTCGCACTGTGGTTTCTGACAGGGACGTTGTTTTAATGTTAGGGCTTAAAGTGATCTCTTCTCTTATCTAGAGTGTCATGGTAACACACCTGGAACTGTATGGTAACTGAGCAGAAAGGCAGAAGAACATCTAATTACTTGATCGGCTCATGGAAGTATGAAGGAAAACCCAATACTGGGCTTAAAGGTGGCATCCACTCATCTCATTGAAAGTTGCCAGTCAGGTGCGTGAAACAAAAAGGTTTCTTGTACAGCCCACTGCACATGCTCATTCCAGTTTCCACCACTGGTCCTGCCTGTAGGTTTCCACACAGATATGAAAGCTCTGTGAATTAAACATTCAGGACAGAAATGCCAAAAAAACATTCTTGTTTGCAGTTGGAGGTGTTCTATCAACATTTTCTCCACTCGCATCTGCAAAATGACTCTTGACGCAGTCAGTCCAACAAGTTTTTTTGAGTCTCTGGAAGTGACATATGACAGGAAGTCAGTTGTCTCAGTTGTGCATGTTCTCTACAGATTCAACTGGTGGGACACCAGTGAGCTTTACGAACCCAGAATTCCAGATGCATGTGGTCCTTCTCGGTACCTCATGGAGTAAGCTCGACATTTTTAACATATGCACCAGTGCACAACTTTCCTTTGAATAAGAGAGGCTCCATCCTATAGTCCATTGATCCGTCCCCCCTCAATTTTCTACCACTTCCAGTATCAGCTCTTGGTGCAGCAGGCTAAGTAGGGCATTCCAGACATCCCTCTCTCCAGCAAGGTTTTCCAGTTGTGCCTTAGGATTCTAAAGAGTTCTCTGGCCAGATGAGATATACAACCCCTCCAGTGAGTTCTGCTTCTACCCTGCGCTCTCCTCCTAATTGGACTTGAAAACCTCCAAAAGAAGGCAGCCAGGAGGCATCTTAATCATAGGCATGAATCACCTCAGCTGGCTCCTTTTGTCACGAGGAAGCAACGAGTCTACTTTGAGCTCCCTCTGAATATCAACACTTATCTTATTTCGGACCCCAGCCAGCCTCTGGAGGAAACAAATTTAGGCCTGTTCTCTGCAGGATTTCGTTCTTTCGGTCACTACCCAGTGCTCTTGACCATAGATGTGGGTAAACGTAGATTGACTGGTGAATTGTAAGTCTTACCTCCTGGCTCAGCACCACTTCACCAACAGTGGGGTACAATGCTGGCATTACAGGTGCATCCTTTCCAACCCCCTGAAGTAAACTCTTCTCAGGCTGGATATTGGGATAACCCTGAAAACGGAGCACACCCTTCTGCTCCACAGTTTGAAAATGGAAACCACCTTCTTGGTCTTCCCCTCCTCGTATGCTGTCCCAGACCATCATGCAGCCTATAGGAGACATGTCAGCCAAGACAGCCCAACAGTGCCCAGAGGCCTCAGTTTCTAAGAGCAAATCATATCCACACCTGGTGCCTTGTTGCAGAGGAGCTTCTTGAATACTTCAGCTATGTCTGCAGAGGATATTGGTGAGTCTTTCCCCTGTTCTTCAGAACACGTACCTCTTCCACGGGGGACTTGTTGGCCGAGGAACCCTTCAAAGTACTCTTTAGGTCTGCTCAGCCATCTGATCCATGTAGTAGATTTTAGTCCAGTCATGTTGCCCGCCTGATGTGACTGAAAAATAAGATGATCTTGACCTTGACTTGGAACTGTTTTGTTCAGCTGTTGTTTTCAGCACCAAGAATGTGACGATTTTCATTCACAGCTTTGAGCCACACCAAATTAGAAGTCCTAAAAACGCATAAAAGATTTATCGTCATGACAACTGATCCAGGCCTGCCCAAAGGGGTTCAGGTGGTACCTGGTCAAGATCCGTTTGAAGTGACTGTCAACATACAAAGTCAGCAGAGCTCAGATAAAGATGTAAGTCTGAATAGAACTAGCTTTCATTCCATGTATTGTTGTAAAACTAGAGGCTGCTCTCGCTATATATATATATATATATATTGTATAGGACTGGGCGATATAGCTGTAAAATATATCATGATCAAGTATTACATATCAGTCAAATTGATAACTTTGGATAATTTTTGATAGCCTATTTTTAAAGCAGGGGGAAAAAATATTGGTTTAAACCACCTCACTAAACCTTTTTAACTACGGTGAATGTAAGCATTGTATTTATCGAGGTACACGGAACATCATTTTAATGTCGACAATGAAAAATGCACACAATGAAATACGTGTACACAATTTAAAACAACAAATCAGAGGGATGGGGTTATGGAATCATCTACCGATACGAAGTAATAAATGCAAGAAGTAAAATCAACCTCAACTTAATCCTCTAAACTACTGTCAGTGTAAACTGACTAAACATTAACCAGATGCGATCAATAAACAAACGTTAGGGCACACAGAGAGGGACCAGGACAGATTCAAGGCTGCTCTGGAGCTGGTGTCAGTGGTCAGAAAACCGGCTTTGATCTTCATGTCTGATGTCAAGTCCGTCCGTCCCTTCAGCAAGAGTGGATCACTGAGGCCACAGTGTAGCTGCTTGTCTTGGAAGGCCTTAATGGAAGCCATGGAGAGAGCAGCACTGGACAAAGAGGCTCCATTATCAAGAGATACGATGAGCTGTTTATGAGCCAGGAAGGAAGCAGCCTGCGGTTTGTTCATGCAACCAAACATGCTATTGATGAAATGTCTTGAGGTTACATATCGCTATCATCGCCCAGACCTAATACTCTCTCTCTCTCTCTCTCTCCCTCTCATGATCTCTCTCTCTGTCGTGACAGCAGTCTCTCATGGTGTAAAGGAAAGCAGCAGAAGGGCTCGGTGCATGTGTGGGTTGAGATGTGTGGTTGAATAAGCTGCGTCTGATTGTTGTCTGATGTTCTGTGTGTGTGTGTGTGTGTGTTTGAGAGAGAGGGAGAATTTGAAGTCTGAATCTTTTCTGACTGTATGTGTGTGGCTTTGCGGTGCTGGGAGGCACTGCAGTGTGTAAGTAGGACAGTGACTGATGCTGCTACCTGAATAAAAGCAAAGAGTCAAACACTGGTGTTCCTTTGTTTCTTCATTTCTGTCTCCATGAATATCGTATCAGTTTAGCCTCATGATCCCAGAGGAAGAAGGCATGCATGGAAACACATGCACCTTGCACACACAGCACATTACACCGGTGTGTATTTGCATTTGCAAGAATTCCCAAAAGTAAGCACCTTCCCAAGTTAAAAGGGCATTCTTTTGATTTTACATGACAAAGTGGGTTTATTCTTCACAGGCAGTTGTCCTCAGTCTGTGTTACCAGCTGCTTAATGTGCAAGTACGATACTGATGGACTTGAATCCACACAGTGTCACATTCTGTCAGCGTTTTTAATCCAACATGTTCTCAGGTTTGACCACAACACACTGTTTAATTCAAAGCACGCTGCTCTCTTAAAGCAGCTGACATTAGAAAGCCTCTATTAACATGACAATAAGATTAAAGAGCAGCCTGAGTAGAGCCCTGCTCATTATAAGGTTTAAGCTGACACACAGTCAATCCTACAAACACGTCTCCATTCATCACACCGATTTGTTCTGCATTAAACAAACTAATAATAATCAGCTTGTTTCTGTTGCTGATGAAACTCTGAATGAGCACATGTCCACAGACAGCAGTGATGGGACAGATGCACTCAGTGAGGCCTTTATGAGGAACAGCCTACCAGCCCTGGGTCAGACCTCCCTTTGACTTGTGACAGCCTCTGTTCTTTATATGATGGAACCATTCCTTTAGGACTCTGTTCCATATTGACACTACTTCTGCAGACTTGTCAGCTGTACATTCCCTGTTTTACCACATCCCAAAGTTGTTCTACTGTACTCAGATCAGCTGACTGCAGAGGTCATTAAAGTTCACTGAACTCTTTGTCATCTTCATGGAAGCAGTTGGAGATGATTCTTGCATTACTCTGCTGGAATCGATCATTAGAAGATGGTGAAGTGTGTCGATAGAGGGATGCACATGGTGACCCCAAAGCATGATGAATGAGTTTGTGTTACCAGGACATGCTATTTCCAGGACCTTCAGTAAAAAAGCAACTGGACTTCTGTTTAAGGTTCGTTAGAGAAGTTTCACACTTATCAGGGAGGTTTCCTCAGTTCAGATGGAGTAGTGATATTGAAGCTTCACAGATGTAAAGAGTAGTCATCTGAGTTCCTGTAGCCTCTCTGTCAGCTCCCACCAGTCTGACCTCTCTCACCAACAAGCTGTATCTATCCACTGGACTGATGGTCACTGGATGGGTTTTGTTTTTGAGCATTCTGAGCAAACCCTACAGATAGCTGTAATGAGAATTCTGAGAATTCAGTTTCACAAAATCTCAAAGCAGCCCATCTGACATCAACGGTCATGTCACGGTCAAAGAACACAGTGTCTGATGTTTGATGCAGATGGTCTGCACTTATGGAACACTTTTCTTCTTCTCATCTTTCCCTTAGCGGTACTCAAAGCACATTGCAGTGTGTCCTATTCACCCATTCACACACACTCACTCACCAATGGTGTTCAAGCTGCCATGCAAGGTGTTTGGGAAAACTTTGGCTTTAACCTGAGCCCCAGCCGCCCAGTGTGAGCAGTAACTAGAGATCCTTCCTTGTATCCGCAGGACGTTATGCTGCGTTATGCACTGCTGTCACATGATTGACTGACTGCAGACATTGATCAGAAATGGTTTTGGGAACATGACAAAGAGATCAAGGCACTTACTCTCACTCCAAATGAGCATCTGTGCGATCGATGTGCAGGAACAGAAGTACGGTCCACGGAGGCTCCACCCTGCAACCCCCACCCTGCAACCTCCAGTGTTTGTAGAATCTGCTGCCAAAATCTTGGTGTCGGAAACCACAGGACTCCTTCAGATGTCTGTGGAGTCCAGGGGCCTCATTTATCACATTTATGTGCATAGGGAGTTCCTACGCAAAGTATGGGATTCATCAACTTATCCTTAGGAATGTGTGTAAATATACAAGTGGGATTTATCAACACTGATGTGCTACGACCTCCGTCAGCACATTTGATAAAAACAGATTTTTTTTGTACTTACGCACATTCTACATTTCATGCATACGACAGAATTTAGAACCTTTTCTACGCACTGATGATAAATGAGGCCCCACTTGTTCTTAACCTCCGTGCTCGTGCATGTTGCCTTCAGGAACGCCTCCAAATCATCGTACAGGGCAACAACACGCCTCTTTATAAAGCAAGTGAAGATTTATTTTTTCCTCACCTGTCGTCATCATCGCAGCAAAAAGGGCGAAAAAGAGGAACTTTTCAGAGACTGAGATCGAGGTACTTGTCAATGAGGTTGAAGCAAACCAGAAAGTATAGCTTGGTGCGTGAAATGTTGGGATGAGCAGCGAAAGAAAAAATATTGCAGACAAGATAACCACCACAGTTATTTCTGTTGGTCAGAGGAAAGATCGCCGGCAAAAATTTTAAGAAGTGGTTTGACGTTAAGCTCAGTGTCAAAAAACGCATCACAGTCCATAAAAGAGAAATGGCTGCAACTGGAGGAGGACCAATAAATACCCAACGTCCAGCTCCTGCTTGGAGACCCACAGAGCTGTTCTGCTCAGTGAACGAGTCGTGTTCCTCCAGGCCACCGGCAACAACGTTGGAAAGCCACAAATGTGCATCACAAATTATCTGTATGTTGATTGAATGAAACTCTTTTCTATTTACAAAATGAAGCTCGTCTAGTGATGCTGCTTTGAATGTGATGTGGGTACAGTCTATGGCTCCACTTATGTTTGGAAATCCAGCGACGGCGTTAAGTCCCCGTTTGATTTGGGCTTGTTGGTGATGGCTGTAAGGGAACTGGATGCAGGCTGGGGCCAGGGGAGGTATAGCATCCAACACTGCCGGCTTGATCCTGTTGCATAGGTCTCCAACCTCACGCTGGAATGTGCCGGTGGCCAAAATCCCTGAATGCTTTATATTTGTAGTTTCACTGTTCCACCGCTAGATTATGTGCGTACGCATGGTCAGAGGTGTTTAGGCACATTCCTAAGTATAAGTACAAGTTGATCAATTCCATACTCTGCGTAGGAATGTTTGTATGCTCTGATGATAAATGAGGCCCCTGCCTCTATGAGTCAGCTGTTTAATAGGTCATGGAGAACCTACACAATGCGAGCCAAGAGGTTTTAATGTTGTGGCTGAACAGTGTATATACATAAAATGAGAAGCATTATGACAGGTGAAAAATACACTTTTCACTTAAAATTGTTGTCTTTCTTTATTATTCGGTATCATTTGTTTTATATTTCTGACCTTTAATACATTGATTTTTATTTTTTTTTATATATATATAAAATAGTTGCTGAGGCTTTATTTCATACAGGGAGATTCCTGAAAATAAGCTTTTCATTTGTTCTAATTATCTGACAAATGTTTAACAGGTGCACACAACTGAACTCTCACCCAAAATGAACTGCTGGCGTCATCTACAGTGAGTCTTCTTTTAGAAGCACAGATGCTCCAACTGGTTCAGGTAGACAGCTGCACACCCCCAGTCTGCTTGTATAGAAGATGTTTCATCCTGTTAAAAGGGAGTTTTTCCTCCTCTCTGTTACCAAGTGATGCTCAGACGGGGAACTGTTGTGTTTTTGTTCTATAATTTTGTAAAGTCTTGACCTTAGATGACATGTTGTGATTTGGATGTTTGAACAGATCAGCTGAACTCTGAAGTTATAGAAAACTAGTTATACGTTACAGACACAGATACCGAGAGTAAGGTCTCCAGTTGGGTTATAATGAGTCATGTCAGTTTTTGCAGTCATTAAGATGTCTTTGGACAACAGCGTCTGCTTATATGCACTGCACGCTTCATATTTATGTCAAACATAATGTTAAAGTATGTGATGGTTAATGTGCTCTGGTGTTTTATATACACCTTTTTCACCATTCATCATAACCAGCTGCCAGATGAATAAATGTAAATGTTTTAGTCAGTTATATGAAACAGAAACATACTTTTATAATCCACGAGCTGACCGATTTGTGCTGCTCTTAGTTTTTCGTTGCCATGTTTTAATTTTCTCTGTCCATGTTACCAAAGCATTATGCTCAGTCTGCACAGTGGGCCTGTTGTTGCCATATTTGAGGAACAGTGGGCTGACCTGACTCTAAATGAAATGAGAGCAGAGAGAGCGAGAGCACCCAGTTTATCAGCTCCCTGGTGTCTGACTGTCCCCGCTGGAGCCATTTCTTAACTTCCCTTTAATGAAGGTCCCACGACACCATTTCTCTTATCGGATAGACTATTAAAAGTTTTAGAGGTGCCACTCATTAATTCAATTTAAAATTTAATGCATGAATTTCAGCTGACTTTCGGATAATAAATTCACAGGACCGGATTCTCTCCAGCCTCACAGTGCTGGACTGGAGGCTGTGAGAGGAAAAGGGGAGATTTAGCTGCACCTACAACCACAGTACACAACAGAAGTTAGCACGCCGCTACGCAAGATCACTGAAATGCTAAATGATTCAACACTGTATCACCGTACAGTCACCGCTTTACTTCCAGTAGGGTCTGTGGTCTGATTTAAAATTAAAACAGTGAAGTGGCAACAGAGCTTCATACTGAGATGGTCCTCCAGTGTCCTATCATTTGTTACCACCTGGAGAGTGCAGGTGCAGTGTGTAATACTCACAACCTTGTTTCCAAAAATAAATAAAGAGAGTTCAGTTCACTGCTGATTTGGATTTATTGCAAAAACAAGCACCACAGAATAAAACAAAGTGGAGCTACTTCAGTGTCCTTAATATGTGAACGATAGCGCTGCGGATGCTATTGACCTGCAGATGTTTTCCTGGGGCTGATGCCAATGATGCAACCCGTCTTCTCTCCATTATGCACGATGCCGGCCAACGTACAGGACTGTGCCCTCACCACATGAGTGCACACATGAGCAAACACAAACAGAAAAATCAATAATCATGTAAAGTTAAAGTACATTTAAATGTGTCTCCTACAAACAGTTTAGATGTGTTATATTAAGAATACAGGCCCCACAGGAGGAACCCTATGCAACAAGGATCCACAGAGTTTTTAGTATTGAGATGCAACTATTTTATATTCTTAATACTTCATATGTGCACCTTTATTTTTGATGACAGACCCAATCCTCCTCGGTGCTGAAGATACCACTGTTGTCCTCCATTTATCAAAGACATCAAAGTCCTTTCTCTTCAAAGTTCCCCAGAGGTGTCTGGCTCAGTTCAAGTCAGCTGACTCACTTCACTCGGTCATAGTATTCCTCGTTTTCATCTTTAGAAACTCTTCTGTATTTTTGGCAGTGTGCTTTGGATCATAATCATGCTGGAATATTCCTCTTCTGCCAAGCTTCTCCAGACTGGGAGTTACTCTGTCATGCTGGTATTTTGGTATATCCAGGAGCATTAACACTGCCATCTCCTCTTTTTCACTCATGCAGCCCCAAATCATCACATTCCCACATTCGTGCTTCACTGTCAGGACGAGGCCTTCACTGTGGTGGTCCTGCCCAGGTTTACACCAGCCATGCTGGACCCTATTTAAAGCAGAACAAATGTACCTTGGTCTCACCTGACCTAAGAATGTGAACTCCCAGTATTCACCAGCTTCTTTTCATGTTCTTTAGCAAAGTTTCATTATGCAGTTTTGTACTAAACAGCATAAATGATCAAAATCTGAGGAGGCAGTCCAAAGAGGGTGGAGATGTGCAATGTTCCTGTCGCTGTCAGAGCTGTCACAGAAACTCACATTTCCACTGATAACCCCTGTGCCACATCTGAAGCACTGGCAGGTTCACAGAGCTAGATGACATGAGGGCACTGTCTGTGGTGTGTTTTTAGGAGGACAACCACTCTGATTAGTGGTACTATGGCTTATCGTGTACCTCATGGCTGTTGTTGCAGCTGTGTCTTGACAGACTTTTTGTTGGTCACTGGTCTTTCTGTACAACTGAAGTCTCACTATCAGGTTTTTTTTTTCAGTTTCTCTGGCATTTCTTGTCCATGTGGAGCCTTGATGCAGACATGCAGAAAGACACTAAAACTAGCAAGTGGTAACTGATTTGGTCTGCAAGTTTGCAATCCCTCCCCTGGACCAATCTGCATCAGTTACAGTTCTTGCATTGTGGACATGCCATGCAGCCCGTTGTGCATCCAAAGATTCTCCAGTCAGATCAACCCTAACCCTACCTTAAGGTAGAAGGTAATACAAAAAGAATTAAACCGTGCCAAGTGTATGGTTGTCACAAAGCTACAAACTCTCTACCACCCACAGGGCAATGTATTCAGACGCCCCTGACCCTGCTAGAGACATCAGACGTAGAGCAGCCCAGTAGCTGGCTGCCAGTAGTCAGCTCAGCAGCCACTACTACAACTAAGTGGGTGAGGAAACATCATAGGCAGTTTAGCTACGCTTACGGTACGGCAACAGCTGAGCCAGACGAAGCAGCAGAGAGAAACAAAAGAGAATGTAGAGGACAGCCAGAGATGACCCACTGCTGGTTTCACACCACTGAAGACAGGAAAAGGGCATGTTGAGTGACAAGTGGGAAATCCAGCCCTATGTGGCGGTAGCCTGGAAATACTCAAGACAAAACATGTCCTCCAGCATAACGGGTCATGCCCCTGGCTCCCCTGCCTCGCCACAGGACCAGCTACAACCATGGGCTCTGAGGCCAGTGAGACCGATGAGAGTTTGCCACCTTGGGGTTTTGCATTCCCCTTCAGTCCCATTACTAATATTATCAGTCATGTAACTATGTGGTAGTGACCACTCCTGGGGTCAGAACCTTAAAATGTTGACAAAATGGTGTGATCCCATCGTTAAATGGTTTGTAGTTTCTTTGATTTTGTGTGGGTCTCACACTAAACTATGTCTTCAAAACAAATATAAACTAAAACAAGATTATCAGAAATGTTTGAACAGGAAGGTCACCTGCTCATATGCAGCTGGTCTTCAGTTTGCCACCAGAACCGCTCCAGTCTGCTGAGGCACCGACCCGACCAGACCGCTGGAGCTGCTCTCTGATATCTGACACCTGTGCACTGGCTGCAGAACCTTTAACTCCTGAAAGTTGCAGGTAGTTTAACCCTCCTCAGGTTATCGTCAGTCGGTGCTGACCACTGCTGACTGAGAGGTGGGTACAGCTTTCTATCTGCCTGTTGCTCCGATACCAAACACTGATTACAAGACCTGACTGTTGACTGTCTGCTGTATCTCAGACCCTGACATGCGTAGCTGTTACGAGATAATGAATGTTATTTGCTTTATGTCTGAATGATCAGAATCTTTTGGCTCAAATATGTACAGGTTAAAAACTTGGCCTGAAAAATAATCTGCTGGTTACAAATAATGAATGTAAAAGTACATTAAAAGTTCACATGGCAACATAACTCATTTGAATATAGTATAAAATAATGTTTCTGTCGCACTCATTTGACATTTTTTTCAACATCAACAAATGCCTTTGTTTTTTTTAAAGATGTTGGAGAATGGTGCTGAGTGGGATCCAGGAGCTGAGCTCATGCTGGTTTAGACTACAAGACAATATTTTCTTATTACGTAGTAGACATTGTGTATTATTATAATATTGTGTGATTGTTAAACAGACTGGACATTGGTGCCCAACCAGCCACTGCTGCCCAGTTCCATGTGAGATGTGAATGATGTGAATGATGTGTATGATGTTGACTGTTTTGTCTTTGGAAAAATAAATAAAGAAAACAGGACTGTGTCCAATCCACGGCTCCCCCACAGGACGCTGTGTGCTGTCTGTCCTTCTCTATAGCATTAGAGAAGGTAAAACATATTCTGACAGGCTGCTCCTTTTGTCATCAGGGTAAAATAAAATGAACCAGTATAGCTGCAGCACTGGTTTGGTCCAAACATTGTGCTGCAGCTCTACTGTTCATGCTGATGTGTGGAGTCTGAACCCAGCAATAGAGCGACTGTATCAGTGTTTACTCAAATATTTAAGCTATCACTCACCTGGACAGGATGTGGAAGACATACAAGCAGGAGCAACGCCATTTATTATCTGAGAGAGCAGCCACAGCCAAAAGTACGCCATTCTTATTTTATTGGTCAATAACATGGCAGTGTGATGTCAGAATCTGAGGTTTTTTTTTCTAAGTGCTCTCAGAAAACAACACAAAACACGTCAGTTTACTCACAACTGAAATCACGACCAATGAGAAAACCTGAGGGACCTAACGTGTTCGATGTGGTGGCCTCTTTGGTGGCTGTGAGGCCCTCGGCAGACCTTCAGCTCACTTCATCCTCAGGCCAGCTGCAGTGTGAAGGACGACTCTGCAGAGAGAACACACACAGCTGTGAAGAGCCAATGGGATGCTGCAGCTTCAGGATATCAGCTGATCTCAACAGCAGCGTGCTTCTCGCCAAAACCCTCTCAGGAGGCACCGAACCTCATCAGTGTCTCATCAAATCACACAACCTGACTCAACCTGGTAGTTATGTAAAAGTCACACTTATGAAATGCCTTTTTTTTTTTTTGATTGGCATTATGCTTTGTTTTTCAGTCTTGAATGAGAAAATGGCAGTCTGTCTTTGTGTTCGCCCGTCTCAGAACCAGTCACGGTTCCATGCTGACACCAAGTGGTCACTTATTTACATATCTGGATTCTTAAGGTAACACAAACCCAAAACTCTCACTTTGCAGAACAGCAAACACACCCTGGAACAAACAGCCAAAAGAAGAGCCTCCAGTTCAGCACAAGTCATTTCAGCTTTCAGATCACACACTGTGCGTCTCTGTCGTCGCTCTTTAAAGGACAGAGCTTTTATTTTTTACAAAAGGCGAAAAGTATTTTAACTAATTTCAGAACAGATCAGAACAAATAAAAACCTTTTCAACAAATGAATTTGATGGATTGACAAAACAGACAAAGAAATGCAAAATAATGATTTCCATTGGCTACACATGCTTCTAATGAGCTCTCACAACCTTTTAGACTTTTGACAAGCACACAGAAAAAATCATAGCAAATGCAACAGTGTGCTTCAGGCAGCCTGTTTACTGAGCCTTACACTCTAATGCAACAGCCCTGCAGTACACAACACCACTAATTACTGCTTCAAAAACTGAACATAATGAGCCTCATGAAGGTACAACACAGGGCTGCAGTGAGTTAGAGCAGTGCAAAGTGTCCAAAGGCCCGACATCATTGATCATTTCTGAACAATCTCTGATCTCCTTTCTCTGTCAAAAATAGTGGAGCATTGTTGCCCCCGACTCAAAGCCCATTTAAACTCCAGTGACATGTTGGAACTGTTCCAATCCAGTTTCCACCCACACAATCAGTCCTCCTTAAAGCCACAACAACCTCCTCCTCTCCTCAGACTCTGGTCACCTCATTATCTCCATCCTCCTCAAACTTATGGCAGCTTCAGCACCATCAACCACACAGTTCTCTCCTGAGTCCTCCTCAGCCTCACTGGTGGCTGAGGTCCTGTCTCCCAAACAGACACAGGTCGTTAACATCATCACCAACACCTCCTCCATAAGTCCTTTGTCCTAAGGTGTCTGCCAGGTTTCAGTGCTTGGTCCTCTTCAGTTCATCCTCTGCAGGTTCACCTTTGGTACCATTATTGTCTAACAACATCCAGTTTTACATCTCCACCAAATCCATCATGACAGCAGCCCATCACCACATCACTCAAATTAAATCAAGGATGCAATCCAATTTCCTCAAACTAAACTATAATAAATCAGAAACGGTCATCTTCTGCCTAAAATCTCTCATCATGCCATGAACATCTTCTGCCTCACCATCGATAGCTGCACTCTGTCTCTCATCCACAACCTCAGGCTGGTTTCTGACAGCAGCCTTCTCCTTTGAACACCATGTCAATCAAGTCAACATAAGTGCCTTTTTCCATCTCAAAAGCTCCACTCGTCTCCGTCAATCACTCTCTTTCTCTGCTGCCAAAACTCTGATCCATGCTTTCATCCCATCCAGTGTTGACTGCTGCCACAGCAGTTTTTATGCGCCATCATTAAAAGTCCCAAATAAACGCCAGTGTATCCAGAACTCTGCCTCTCCTGCTCCAAAGACCACATCTCCCCCCTTCGTTTCCCACAATGCATCAATTTCAAAGTCTTTCCTTCACTCACAAAGCCCTCCATAACCAGCCTCCATCACTGCTCCCCTCTGCTAGCAGACTCCTGTTGACAGAACTCAGGTGGGAGAGCGGGTTGTCCTCTGATCATAAGGTTGGTGGTTCAATCCCCTCCACAGCTGAAGTGTCCTTGGGCAAGATACTGAACCTGAAGTTGCTCCCAGTGGCAGGCAGCAGCTTGCATAGCAGCTCTGTCACCACTGGTGTATGAATGTGTGTGAATGGGTGAATGAGAAACACATTGTAAAGCGCTTTGGTACCATTTACCATTTAGAACTCAGAACCGAGCACCAGACCTGGATGACAGCGCGTTCTCTGTAAGTGCCCACTCTGGAACCTTCTGACAGGCTGGAACAATCTGTCCATGTTCACATCACTGCTCACCTTCTCAGAGCTGCTTTTCATGTGTTTCTAATGTCACATGTTACAAGCTTTTGTTTGTCTGTCGTAGCATTTTTCCAAAATTCATGTAAAGCATCTTTGATCTGATCAGCGCTCTATAAAGACAATGTCTGATTATGACTGATCAGTACATCACTACAGCTCATCAGTAGGACGTCAGGAAGCTTCAAGTCATAACTATAAGACACAGAACACACCACTGTCATGACTGGAGACAGCATTATAATTAGCTTAAGCAAAGGGGGTAATGAAACAAACATTTTAAATTAAATGGCGTGCTGCCTCTGCTTCCTGTGAAGAGATGCTGGTGGAGAAGAAGCAGCCCTGGAGGAGAGCAGCTCACTGGAGGATGAACAGCAGCAGCTGAGGGTTCAGCTCCAGCGGGCGTCACCTCCGCCCCTCCCGCCTCCCTCTGCTCAGTGTTTACAGATGGCCGTGACAGAGGTAGGTACGACGGTGGCGGCGTGCTGTTGGCCGCTGTCTCCCAGAGGGCCGAGCGCAGTCTCCTCACGTAGAGCTGTATTGGAGATTGTCTGGAGCAGGCCGATTGAAGCAATCAATCACAGTCTACAAGCTTTCCCTCATGGACAGCACAGCTACCAGCCAGCACACAGTTTATTACCAAAGCCAAACTATTCCTCCCACATCACATCCCCTCGTAGCACAGGTACAGCCTCTCCTCCTGATGCACTCGTCTCTAATACCTGTGTGTGTGATTTTAATGCCACGCTGCTCTCTAGAATTAGCAAAGTCAGACCAACCATGAACTGAGCTAAAGCAGAAGTCTACAAACATTTATTCAAACAAACTGTAGCTGTGACTCATATTTGAGAAATTGCTTTGACATTTCTTGAAATTGCTTTGACATTTTATGAATAGAGCTCCGTGTGCACGAGCAGCTGACATTTGTTGCTGTGTCATTTGGAGACCTCAATCACAGTATGAGGCAGAAGTGCTCCGTTTTGCTACTCAGGAGCAAGCGGTGGGAATGCAGAAGTGTTTGGACGTATGTCGCTGCCAGGAGACCACATCACTGCAACTCCAGCTCCTGAAGTCCACTCCCTGTTCACCACTTCTAGATGGTCACTACAACATGGTCGACCGTGCAGAAATGATCGGCTCCATACAGCCGACAGAGGAGAGTAAACCTTTGGGTTTCCGTGGTAACACAGCAAATCTCCTCACATAAACAGTTCCTTTAGTTAAGTTACCTGTCGGATGTTACTTTCTGAAATGAACTCTGACGGTCAACTTGTATCCAGGGGCCTCATTCATCATCAGAGCATATGAACATTCCTACGCAACGTATGGAATTTATCAACTTGTACGTCTACTTAGGACTGTGCATAAACACCTCTGACCATGCGTACGCACATAATCTAGCGGTGGAACAGTGAAACTGCAAATATAAAGCATTCGGAGATTTCGACCACCGGCACATTCCAGGCTGAGGTTGGAGACCTATGCGGCATTTCCAGTCATCACTGAACAGGATCATGCTGGCAGTGTTGGATGCCATAAGTCCCCTGGCCCCAGCCTACATCCAGCTCCCTTACAGCCATCACCGATGAGCCCAAATCAAACGGGAATGTAACGCCATCGCTGGATTCCCAAATATAACTGCACCCATAGACTGTATAAAAGATGGACGTAGCAACCAGCCCTGAAAAATGAAGCCAACCCGGAAGTGTCAAGAACCTGCAATATCACTACGTCCACTAGCTGCTGGCTCCACAAAGCCCTGGCTCCCATAGACTGGAACTGGAAAAGAAGTGATCACAGATCACCAAATACTGCATTCCTACAGCTCAGGATTTTTTTCTTATTAGTTTTCATGGTCAAATCCAGAGATCAGGTGGCCAATCTGAAAATAAATCAATACTGAATTTTTTTTAAAAATCCTCAACATTTTGCGGGGCAAGGGGCGTGGCTGGCTTGATTGACAGTCGGCAGCGACGATACAGATGAAGCGAGCAGAAGGCGGTAAATGTGGGCGGGCAGAGAGGGCCCGCCTCTCAATCCGTCTGACCAATCGCTGCTCCTATGGCTCCGCCCCCCTCCGACGATTTTTGCTTCACTGGCTCCAAAAATCCAAGATGTCAACCAGGAAGTAGCAAAACCCTGGCTTCATGTTCTCAGTGCAGAAACCAACGGGTGATGTCACAGTAGCTACGTCCATCTTTTATACAGTCTATGGTCGGGGGTGGGGGGGTCTGGGTGCCAGCGCCCCCAGTGGTCATTATCTGTGACTCCTCCCGGTGGGGACGGCCCCAATGGTAGCGTTTTCCATGAGCCTCAGTGCCATGCCATGCTTCCTTTAGTCTAGTGGTGAGACTGTGTGTGTGTGTGTGTACATGGAGGGTGGGAGGGACGGGTTTGCTTGTTATCTTTTTCTCTTTGACAATGTTTTTAATGCTGTGAAGCACTTTGCGTGGCTCTATTGTATGAGAAGTGCTTTATAAATAAAGTTTGATTTGATTTGATTTGAAATGAGCTACTGAGCATTAATTAGCTTCATGTTGCCCACGCACTTAAACTAACATCAACTTGGTCACGCTCGCCATTTTGTTCGAATTAAGTCTTTAAAGAAATGAAGCCAGCTGAAATGCACGGCGAACACCACATACAGTTACTTTAAAATGATGTTTCTGCAGGAATGTACAAATTCCAAATCAAATGTTAGTGCCTCTGATTGCCAGATGACTAATTATTTTTGAATGGAAAGATGAAGCACCATCCACATATTCTCACTGGATTAGAAATTTATTGCAGCTTTTACAACTAGACAAAGTTCGATGCACTCTGATGGGATCTGCTGATGGACTCTACCAGGCAGCTGCTCATGTCACATGTCAGGAGGTGCAAACTGAATGTAGCATCAGGCTTGTGTCTGCACCTGAGTGTTGCTGAAATGTGCAGCAAGTTTGGTAGCAATATATCTGATATAAAGTGAAGAAAAAGGCACACATCAGTGTGTGATTTATTTGCTATTCATGCAACTACATCACATAAACACTGCCACCCCACTGCAACCTTCATGAGGACAGATGTGTTCATGTGCAGACGTCTCTACTGACCTCTTCAGGGTGACATCTATTACTGCAAGATCATTTCTTGTGCATCAGGATGCATCGTTTTTTATTTCAATATGACAGCATATGTGTTTTATTGGAGACCTAATCTACATAAAAACATATTTTGTAAATCTTTTTGTGAAACTAAAACTGACCAAAGTCAGTCATGACGGAACTCAAATGTAAACTCAGCTGCATTTTTCCACAGGATGCGTTGCTTTGTCATCACTGTACAAAATATCAGGAAGAGTAAAACTGAAATTATACCCTTGTTGCTGACATGAATCAGATTTCCTGTCCATAATAATCCACTAACAGCAGGACAGATGCAGCTGAAACCAGAAGTTTACATCCTCTGTATAAACAGACACAGAACATTTTTCTCACTGTCTGACATTAAATCAAACTTTTCCTGTTTTAGGTCAGTTAGGATTTCCATAATTGTTTATACTTGCTAAATGCCACAATCATGACACAGAGGTTTTTGTTGAGAATTTTTTTTATTAATTTCTTTAATTTAAATTTCTCTAGTTTTAGGAGGCGTGATGCTCTAATGTGCAGCATCCGTTATATCCACTTCTTCCTAAAGCACATTCAGCTCCACTGAAGTCCATCCATATCAACAGTGTACATGTCAGAAGACCGGCGTGTGTTTGTGAATAGAGTATATTTTAAAAACAAAGTGACCACTGCTTTATAGTTTATTACAGCATAATATTTCAATCAGGATATGAGCATCAATCAGTGGTGACTAAATTCAGCAATATAACATCAACATCCAGCATAAATAAGCTTCAGTAATGATTCAGATCAAAGCACAGCATCAGGCATCCTCACACTAAACATGGCAGTTTAAAAAGTGAAGTCATGTCACCGTTTGCATTCATCTCTTCACGATACGACAATTACTAATGAAATCCTGTTCCACTAACAAACCCCACTGAGTTAAGGGGAATTAACGTTTCCTCTGCATTCAAAGGTATCTTTGATTAGCACTTACTTCATAATAGACAACACAGTTAACTAATAAAAAATCAAGTTGTTCCAAGGAGTATTTCTACTTTATTTCTAGATCATTTTAAATACAGTAATTGTAATTTTGAGACGACAATAGGCGACAGTGTGAAACTTCCCACGTGTTCCCCTCACAGTGAAGCTCTGCTCTGTCGAATGCAGACAGCATGTCATGGAGGAGTAATACATGTGTACATGTCCCACCCTGGACCCACAGCGGAGTCCACAGTGACAAAGAGCCCAGTTCAGATGGAATCACACAGGGATGAACAGGGGGCATAAATATAAAATGTAAATAAATGTAGGATTAATGCGCTGCCTCCTCGCTGCCGGAGCTAAAGCTGCTACAAAACATAGTAAGACTCATCCTCCATGTGTCATCATGCTAGGGCTCGAGAAACGGACGTGTCACCTGGAGAGGCGCGCCGCCTGAGCGGTTTAGGCCTCCACCGCCACCGCCACGGGGCGGGCACGAGTTGGGTTTCATCCCTCCTCTCCTGATCTGCACTCCTCCAGTCGGCCCTGTCGTGGGGTACCAGGGGCATGTCTGTTTTACAAAAGGCTGTGGCTGAGACAGACTGTAAGAATTCAAACCACTGAAGTCACCTTTCAGGGACTTGGAGATCAGTTCAAGCTGTGGTCATGTGAGTGTTTTGTGCCTGTAGAACGGTGTTTCTGTTTTTGTGGTTGCTGTGCTGACTGATTTTCAGGCTGGGCGGGCCGTTCCTGGTTGAGAGAGTGTTCACTCCTCCACACCTGACGTGGATTCACAATCAGCGCTGGTCTGCCTCCACCTGTGCTCCAGTGGATGATCTCTCCAGCGTGGTAACAGGCCAGCAGTGCTCTGTGAACTTTGTGCTTTGCTTAAACCTTGCTTTGTCTCACCACTAGCGGAACAAATCAGAGTCGGGCCGAGGGCGGGGCAATGGACCGGGCCCCTTAAACCCAAATAATAAAGCTCATGACAACATCATTTTACAACATACACATGCCCGCAACAGCGGCGCTTACAAGCTTCAGCACCAGAGAGCAGCTACATCATTCTGAAGTCCATCAAACGGACATGAAGTCTAACCAAGAGAAGAACAACAACATGAGGAACATGGTCACTGATAATAAAACAACACAAACTCAGAGCAGTTCAGCACCACGGATAGTGGTTATTCTAGAAGCTGGGCTGCTACAATTTACAACCACCAACAGTTTACAACTAACTCACACATTGTGTGTAGTAATTGTTAGAATTGCTACCTGGAGTTAACCCGGCTCCCTCGCTGTGCTGGCAGGTTTGGACGGGCCTGAATCTCTGCCAACAAAAAAGTCCGGTTCATGTCCAGGACGATGAACAAAATATGTGTCCAGTTTCTGTAATTTGGCTTCTCCTTGCTCTCTCTGTTCCCTTTCTTTGCGTTTTGCTGCTCCACTTTTATGCTGATATGAAGCTCCACTCATGCTAACTGATGCTGTGTTCACATCAGACGCCAGTAAAATGATTTACATGTAAAGTCAATGTGAAGACGCGACTAGACGCCAGTAAACGTCCCGCAGCGCGATTGACGCGAATTGAGCGATTTAGACGCGATTTAGACGCGCGTCCAGAGAGAAAGCTGAAAAATCTGAACTTTTGCGATCTGACGCGATGTCCAATCAGCCAATCAGCGTTGAGATTCTCTGGTGACGTCAACAACATGATTCATTCATTTTTTGCAACTACACTGTGAATACTGATTGATTTACTCACCCCAGGAGATAAGCAGTTATATTACTGGCCAGGGCAGATCTCAGAGCTCAGCAGACGGGCTGTCCCTCTCCTCCAGTCCACACACCAGAATGCTGCTCTTCAACTTAGCCAGCTAGCGAGCTGAGCTGCTAGCTATCACAATGCTAGCGGGATAAACCTCCGCTGGCTCCTCGTCTCTGTGTTCAGCTCCGTGTTGTTGTATGTGGCGATGTAAAAACATGACTCTATCTCAGCCAGCGCCTGTAGTTAGTGTCCTGGAGGGATATCCTGGTACCGATCCTCTCCAACAGGTAGTCAAACTGGGTCCGGATCAGCCGAAAACAGCGTCTCTGGGGGGTCCCATGGATCCGGCGTCTGGATGGCATCAGTCACGCCAATGACTTGAATTCACAAATCTTGACGCGCGATTGACGCAATTTATGCGCGCGAATGAAGCGAGTAAACTCAGTGCACACACGCGTCTAAATACGCGCGTAACGCGCGAATAGCGCGATGAATTCGCGTCTGGTGTGAACACAGCATTCACGTAAAGCACCGGTAAGCGCACAGCGGTGGAAACGAAACTTTAAAAAGTGCCTGTCTCGCTGCAGCAGTGCACGTTCACTGACCCAGCAACAGCCTATCAGCGCATCGTTTGCATTAAGAATACGTCACACCAACAGTACATGTGACCAAACCAAAACACGCTCAGTGAAGGAATCACCCATCAGCTCGACGGCCGCCATCTGAGGGCCACGGCTCTAGGTGTTCCTCCTGGGAGAGCCTGCATACTACTGCTACCCTGAACCATGGTGTGGGCCCCCCTCCATCAAAGCTGATCTGCTGTCCGGGCTCCCTTGGGCCCTGCCCCTGTGTCTCACGTTTGTTTCTCCTCTTCACTTGCCAGAACCTCTCCAACGGATCGCCACCTTCCCCGCTCAGCTCTGCCTACAGAACCAGCCTCTGTCATCTCACCTCCCAGCTCCCCTAGGAAACTTCCCAGGATTCCCCTCACCCCCGTGGCTCCCCTCACGAGCTCCCCGGTGTCCCTTGGCTCCCGGCTGCTGTTCACAATAAATTCTTCTTGTTTTCACTCACTAACTCAGAGTTGCATTTTTGGATCCGGCCTTTGACAGAACCGTCACACAAGCATTGATTGTATATGAAAGATGTTTGAAGGGCAACCTGTTTCATGTATTTTTTCCCTAAACCTTACTGGGTCCTAGATTGGACCCATGAGTGTCTAAGCGTCCGTCCAGTTTGCAGAAGGCAGGTACAGTCCCTCTGAGTCTTATAGGTTACTGCTGTGGAGGAGATTGGACGACACAATAAGCTGGGCAGCAGGATTCTGTTTGACCTGTTCAGTACAAACACAGTCATCTAAACAGCTTTTCATAGAATAATTCATCTTTCTTCACAATTTGAAACTAATTCACACCCCTTTCTACACTTTCTTAAGCCTACATTATTAAAGTCAAGTGAACAACGAGCTCTGTTCTTTCAGATGATCTGTGATGCAGAATGTGTCATCACTGATGTGGAGACCTTTGGTATTACAAAAAAAACACTACTTCTACTCCATAGGAATTCTGGGTTTTGCTGGGAGGAGGGGCCTGCCCTTTCTAGTGATCAGCTATCAGGAGCCCCAGTGTTTGTAGAGAGATGTCGTTTGGCTTATTGAATCAAAGTTCCAATGCCTGAACCACCTCTGAGTGACCGAGTGACGTGACTGTTGCACATCCTCATAATGAGAAGAGAGGGGCGGCCAAGGATGGAGGAGGACTGAAGCAAGATGACAATGAAACAGGCATAATCAGAGCAATGTTTTTGGTTAGAATGTTATTCCACTCTTTACATTGAGGCCTTAATTAATCTGTTACCTCAATTTTATTGAGTTGTATAAGATTCACCAGATGAAGCGGTGTGTGGGGTCGGACGGCATGACGTCTCATGATATGAAAAAACAAAAGCTCAGTGTCATTGTCTGGAGTATTTGAGTTCTATCTGCATCTTACTTTTGTTGTCAAGTTTCCAGTTCCAGCTCCGAGCCACCGTGCAGCCCCGCTTACAAATACAGTC
>NW_007577746.1:805349-834811 GCF_000690725.1 Stegastes partitus | reverse complement strand
CAATGCGACTTGTATGTGATCTGCTGTGTGAACTTCATACGACCCAAAAGTGTCCCGCATGCGCAGAAGAGGACACGACGACGTCACACGCAGCCCTAACCCTATTAATTGAGCCCAGACAGTGCTGTTCAGACCAGTCCTACTAGTTATTATAACAACTATGAACAATAATGAACAACTAATGAGCCTTCCAGTATCAAGCCCTCCTGGTATCTGGACCTCCGTCTTGACAATCCGACAGCCTTGCTATCCGACATAAGAGAAGGTTTTACATTTAGTGTCGGGTTATCGAGTCACGACTGTGTTATAATAGACAACTTGCTTTAATTTAATTCATTCAGTCAGTTCAAAACTTCTGTCAGCTTAAGGCTCTTCACATACTAAGGACCTTACAAAATTATACAGAGAACAGCATCACTTCCAAAGTTTCCTCTGGAATCTCTTTGAACAAGCACTTGGCAGCACTTTCTGTTGCAGTAAAGGATTTTGGATCTTTCAAGAAAACATTTGAGCTTTTCCCATTTCCCACGCTGCACAGAGGGGTTAACTCACAGCAGCTAGTGGCTGACAGTTACGATGACGGGAGTCACCAAAGATAGTCACTCTCTGTGAATGATAAATATCTACAGGAAATGTCATGGCACATCCTATGTATGGTGGGCCAGAGAGCTGGACTCAGAGATGTCACCATCCTCAAAAACACTCAACATGCAAATATCACTGCTGACCTTTTTTCTCAGAAATCCATTTCATTCACGGCATGAATTATTCATTCTACAGTACTTTCATAATTACACCATTCTATTACCAAGGCAACAGACCTTTCACCAATAACACACACAGAGCGAGATGCCAAAAAGCTTTGGGTCTGTCTCACTGTTCAGTCGCTACCTTCTTATTTCCTGTTTCCAACATTTAAAGAAGCTACTCCAGCTCTTTCTTCATTTCCTTTTAATTGGGCTTCACAGCACAGCGCTGCAGGATTCGACCTTGACAGTATCTAAACACACACACACACACGCGCACACACACACACACACACACACACACACACCTCTGCACCTCAGTGAGGAATCGATACTGGAGGTAAACAACCTCTGACAAATGTAGTTTTTTTTTTATCTCTCTCTGGGTTTCCACACATGTTGCTGTACTTATTTAGAAATATTTTGCAGAAAGACTCACTTCTTCTGCTCACCCTGGCCTTTAAAACATGTCCTTTAACAGGTTTCAGTGGAAGAGAAGCAGATTAACTCCTGCAGACCGTGTTCTTTGCAAAGAATATTGTTGAAACTTAAATTGAAGATAATGCAAGACTTCAGCAGTTTGAGGTCGTCTTCCGAGGTTACAGTCATGAAGAGCAGAACTCTTTCTAAACTGAACTACTAAACTATGGTGGATTGACAATAACATAAAAAAGGAATATTGTTCTCAAAAGACTAAGTGTAAATATGTACGTCTCATGTGATTCATGTATAGAAAGTAGAGTGATGTGTGGTACATATTCTGCACCCAGTGCATCAAGTCCCAAACCTCTTCTCAGGTCACAGGAATCATTCACAGGCCTGATAGAGCCACGTCTACAATGCCATTTATTCAATCACCTCATTTGCATCATTACAGTTTTTTTCAAAGTTGTCTCTTCAGTTGAGAAGTGATGGCCTTGCTGCTCATTGTTCAGATAGGGCCTCCGGTGTCGGGGTCCACAGCGCCTCAGAGATGGAGAGCAGGTCTGCATCACGAGCTACAGAGCAGGACTGGATGTCCAACACCATGAAACAACAGTTTAGGCCGTAAGAATATCCCAACATTGGACTGAAGATGCACCTGTAGTGAGTGTTTATGTTTTTTCTTTACATGGATTACGTGACCCCCCTCTACATTCTGCATTACTCCACCACCAATAAGGGACTATTCCAAGGAGGCGCACAGGGCGGCTGTGGATATCACTTATAATCTCCCCTTAACTTGCTGTTGTTCCAAGTATGAAGATGTTGAGGTCCCTGGTTTAGAGGACGTGTTAAGGTAGTTGAGGTTAGAACAAACCTTTAGCCCGGTCTTGTCAGAAGCTGTACCAGGTGCTCAGGACCTGTTCTAGCTGAACAGGCTTGGAGGCCTCACCTCACTCTGTTCTTAGGTAGTCTGAAGTAAGGGGATTCAAACACACAGTTATACGACAATGAGAGGAGCCCCCTCTGTTAGGAAGTTCTCTGTGCATCCGCTGCAGTGAGCCTCTGAGCCTTATACATGTGCTCCCTCTAGTGGTGGAAACACTGATCCCACAAACTGACAGAGCAACTGAAACGGACCCAGACCAGAACTGAAACTGGTCCAATGTGTACGAGTCCACACACAGCCTATTAGTGAAAAACTGCAAGTGTGACACAACTGAGCTCAGTTTATTTGTTCCAGTAAATGACCATGTTTGTGTTTGTGATCCAGTGCAGTGACCTCTGATCAATCACACATCTCACAGATTTAACACACTTATGTCTCATCTAGCCTAACTTGTGGTAAGTTATAGGATCTGATCCAAGAGATGCTGAGATGCATGTGTCAGAGACTTGTCCTTCAGGAGTTCTGATTGCTGTCTGCTCATTTCATATCTGCTCTACTCACATTTTCTCATCTTTGCTTAATAAAAGGATCTTCTTTCTTCCTGGTGCAAGAAGTCTATCTAAATCCAGGCTTTTGAACCCTGATGTCACTGGAAGACATAAAAGAGTGAAAAGAAATCAGAGAATCTGAAGTTCTTGTAATGAGATGGACGATTATTATCTTATCTTATAACAACCAATGTAAAAACGATGAATCACTTAGAAAGAAAAATGCCAAAGTGCTAAAATAACATCCCATCTATGTTTAAAATACCTTTGTAACTACAGTCAGACAAATGATTAAAGGAACTGCTCTGGGCGGGTTGAAATCATATTTATCTGATAAATTTCAGTTCGTTTATCCATCCATCCATTATCTATACGCCGCTTAATCCTCACCAGGGTCATGGGGGGCTGGAGCCTATCCCAGCTGACTCAGGGTGAAGGCAGGTTCACCTGGACAGGTAACCAGTCTATCACAGGGCTACACTTAGAGACAGACAACCAAGCACACTCACATTCACACCTACGGACAATTTACAATCACGATTTAACCTCAGCATGTTTCTGGACTGTGGGAGGAAGCCGGAGAACCTGGAGAGAACCCACGCTGCACGGGGAGAACATGGAGACTCCACACAGAAAGATTCCGGGTGTCCTCACCGGGACACGAACCGGCGACCTTCTAGCTGTGAGGCAGCTAACCACTGCACCACCCTGCAGCCCGCCAGTTCGTTCATGTCAACAATAATTCTTAAAGCAGCTGAAAACTTTCCTGTTTGATAAAGCTCGTAGTTCAGACTGCTCAGGTGATCCTGGGAAACTTCCCATAATGCACTGCACACCCCTCGTCTCCTCGCTGTCGTTTCATTATAAACTATCTTCATTATTATTATCGTCTCTTTACCAATGTGTGTGACGCCTGCAGTTCAGACCCACAGCTGTCTCTGGTGTCTCCCACCAATCGACGTCATCGATGGACACAACGGGTAGAAAAAAACAAGCAAACACAAGTACGAGTTTATTTTTGATTTGAAAGGGCTGTTTTAAGGGGGGGGATCTAGAACAAATAGTGCAACAGCATTGCTTATGCAATCGATTCCTCTCCTCTTCACAGGCTCGCATTGTATCAGGTTTACAGAGACCACACCAACGGTACAGTCATATGAGATCATGAATCCACTGTAGCTCTTTGTGACTGAAGTGTTGTCCTGTTCAGACTTGCTGTTAAAGCTTCCATCTACGCCCTTACAGACAATGACCTTAGTTTTTCACGACTGCATGTCACAGTAACGACATGGAGACAGTAAAGCATCATCGTTAGCTTTCTTTCACAGTCTGAAAATCCTGAATGTAACCTGAGGATGGAGTACAGCACAAAGATGCAATCACTTGTCGTTTTCAAATGATGCACATGTTCCTCCCACCGCTCCAGCTCACGTCCAGTCGGATTCTGTTGACTCCAGTTTGTGGCAGTTGAGTAGGTGCTATGAGTGAATCAGCATCTGTGGACCGACAACAAACGTTTGATCTCACTGTGAAATAACTGCGATCACTGCTTCTGAGGTTACATCCAAGCTCTCTGTTAGCTAAACAAATGGATAAAGTGCAGTCGGCTTTCTGCAGCGTTGGATACGATGCTAACAGTCACACGCAGCGAGTAACTGGAATAGATTGCTTTACTTTGTGCTTATCCTACAGGGTATTTCCCTTCCTTTTAAATGAAGAAGCAGACTTCCCAAAGCTAAAACCTACGGCTGCACATGCTTTATGAAATACACACAAGGGTTAGCATAGCGTGACAGAGAGAAATAAACATTTTTCATTTGGTTTTTTAAAATGTCCAAACTGAATGAGTTAATACACAAATCTGATGACTCTCAATAGTAGTGCAAAAGGTTCATGTGGCTCTGCTGGCAGTAGCAATTGTCACAGTATCACGTCTGATTTGTTAAAGCAAAGTGTGAGCCAGGCACTCCCTGTAGAGGCGTTGAGGGACAGCTCTCAGGTGGATGAAGTCCTCTGGAGGAAATGTTCAGCGAGTCTTGTGGATTGACAGTGTCACAGACGGGGATCAGGTTTTGTGTTCTACAGAAACGGAGGATTCAAAAGGGGACAGAGAGAAGCCAGACGGGAGGCACTCAAGGCAGGCGTCAGCTGAGAGATCCAAGAGGGTCGACACACTGCTGCTGAGAACGAGAAAGCACGAGGCAGAGATGTGAAACATGACTTCAGGGGTTTTACATGAAGCATGACGTGCAGCAGTCACCTGTAAAACACCAGGGCAACGTTTCCTGTATAACTGGTGAGACATCAGTGAGATAAGGAGGAAGGTTTTGGAGAGGACAGTGAAACTCTATCGCCTCATGGCCTGTGTGAACGTGGATGTTGCTGTTACCTGTGATCAGAACTGAGCAGGCCCAAACCCTCAGCTCTGGGGAGGGTATGATGAACGGCACTGTGGCAGAAGGCTACTGACGATCTGAAAGAGACTGATCATGTTAGATGGACACACAGCACATATCTCAGATATAAACTCTAATAAAGGCTTATCTGAGGACTCAGCACTTACCCACACATCAGTAAGCTTAAAGCTGCTTTGGATTTACCATTCTGACAGAAGGTGTCGTCTGTGACAGTGTCCACTGTTTTGAAACTGAACTTACGACTAACTACAAAAGGAAATTGTGGAAGTAAATATTCTGAGTGTAGACGACTGGAAGAGATGATCAATCACAAAATATGACACAGAAAGTATTGGTTCATAGATATTTACAGTATGTATTAACATAACTCTGTACAGGTAAAGCCTTAAAATACTCGGTATGTACACGTGCATATAAAGTGTTCAGAAAGCAAACAGGCATCGGACACATTCAGTGGTATGACATTTAACAGTCTGGATGTTTGAACAGCAGGGAATTAGCTCAGAGATGTTGCCTGCAGTATGCAAGATCACAATCACATCCGAGTGATTCTTTGTGTTCTGTGATGCACTTAGTATTGCAAGGTGATGCTGGAAAAGCAGATCGGAGTTTTGGTTACAGACACTTCATGGAAAAATATTTACTTTAAATGCAAGTGGTGGAGCCACAAGGCCACTTTCTCCAGATAGGCAGGGTTACACCGAAGACCACGAGATGGCCAAAAATGAAGAAAATCCTAATTGAGTTTTAATTACTTTAGGTAGTGTGGGCAAAAGGTTCAAGCTTTAAATACTGGTTGGTTTGTGAGTTCTTGGGTAAACAATAAAACTGACGTGTTAAGGGTTGTGAGTCGGAACTTAGCAACACATTCTTGCCCAGGAGCTTTGCTTACATTAAGGCAGAGCAGGAAGCAAAGTTTATTTCATCAACTGTTGGTTTGTCACTCGTCCATGATCTACCCTGGCTCATATTTTCAACTTGTATGCTGTAATCCCTTCTGTCTAGAAGACCCTGGGCTCCACTCTCCTCCTGTTATTACAGTCATTATGTTGGCAGGCTGCACTTATTGTGTGTCAGGTGAACCTGTAAAGGTCTTGAGCTTGTGGTGAATGAAACACCCTAAAACTCAACCACAAATCCACTAAAATGGTCTTAAGACAAAGTATAATTTCTCATCTTTGTGTGATGGCAGCTTAAATTTCTTCTACTGTCAGATCAGCTTTAACAGGGCCCAAAGACACAGGACAAGATGAACATGTTTGTTTCCTGTTGGGTTCCTACCATCTTGATGTACAGAGTTATCTTGGTTGTCTAGTTTATATAGCTGCCTTTTAAAACTTGGCAGAACTGAAGAAGCCTTTAGGAGGACAGGTGAAACGTCTTCAAGAGCCTCACAAAGACATCCAGTTGATTTCTACTGAAGCTCCTGGGATTAAAGCTTCTACACTTGAGTGTTTCCAAAATATTTGATGGTCATGAACAAAGGACCAGGAAATGCCATGACTTCTAGACTTTTGGCTCTGCTCGCTAATATTGAACTTAAGTTCCAGGAACTTAAACTTCCAAAGTGCCAACGTTCAGGAACCTTAACCTAACTGAAGTGTTTCTCTGACACATTGTGAATTGCTTTTCCACAGCAGAGCCTAAACATTATTTAGCAAATTAGTTCTCTGACATATCAAAAATGTGGTGATCTTCAGTTCCTTCTGAATGTCATCCTCTGCAAAATGGACAACAGAGACTGAACGTTATCATTGGTCTGGTGGTTCTGAAATCTCTTGGCCGATTCACTCCGGATCATTTTCAGCAACAAACTACAAGCAAAGTAATATATTTGTTGGTGAATGTTTTTAAAAAGTGCCTAGTAAAGAACAATGCTGCAGAAAATACTAACATACTGACCCCCAAAGCTACCGAACCTCTAAAAAGTGTATCTAAGAGCTTCGTATTGGTTCCCCTGTAGTGAAAAGTAGGAACTTCTCGATATAGCAAACTCCTTCCATCTAGTTCCCAGTGAAAAGGCCACTGGCTTCAAATCAATAATGGAAATTTCTGAGGAAAACAATTCAAGATATGAAGTTATTTTTGACAGTCTGTTAAGTTCTACATTGTAAAATTTCTCTCTAACTGTACTTCACATTTATGTCACCCATTTTAGACATTATCATTCATCCCAAGTTATGAGTGCACTGGTCACACTGGAGTTGGGCTGGCCAGCATGTCAGCAAACCTTTCCTTTGTGGTTGCAGCTGAGAGAAAGCCAACAGAGAATACTGTCAAACAGTATACAAATCAAACTGCACAACTGGTGTTCCAGTAGGCGTACCATGGGGCAGAAAACCACATCTGACAGACTTCCTGTTGTTTCTTCTTGGGTAAGATTTTTGCTAACGCTGGTTGTTTGGTTGGAATGGGCGAATGTGTGTGTGTCACTGTGTGTTTGTGGGTCTGATTGGAAGAGTGGGGGGATCACAGAGAGGAGATCACACTGGTTTCCTTTTTTAAGCTCAAACAACATACAGGTCTCACCCACACCAGGTCCAAATAGTCCTTCTATTTGAGTACACTTTGGATTCAATTTTCACTCAACCAATACTATTTGGATAGAATTTGAGATATAACTGAATGTAATATACCGTGACATGGTAAATATGTGTCTGAGTGATACCTGTAGTAGGATACTACTTTACATTTATAAAGGTTTTTCCTGTTTCCCAGGCTGCCATTAGTTATTCTATGACTTCTGAGCTAAAATGAACTTGAAGGGCTTTGCTTTATTGTGCAACAGAAAAAAAAATTCAAAAATTACTTCTAACATGATGTTTTGCATCACAATCTTCTGGTTCGGGGTCTTTTCTGTCTTTGAGCAGCTCATAGCGTTTGTAACAAGAAGAAAGCTACAGATAAGAGCTCATCACAGGTCGGATGTGCCGGAGCCTGAACTCAAGCAAAACAAAATCAGAAACAAATGAAATAAAACAAAATTCTTCCAACTGAGAAAAGACTATAAATACTGTTTTCTACCTTCAAGCGCCTTTATTGTTGTAATATACCTTCCAGCCACTAGTGGCAGCAATAAGCACAATGCTGCTGAGCGTCACCAAATCACACCGCCTCACCAACCTGTTCTGGTCCTGGTCCAGCCACACTGACCGCCCACCTACATGAACCCTGCTGCCACCAAGTCCTAGCTAAGCCCTGCAATTACAGTTCCTGTGCTGAAACTATAACAACACATCACCAATCTCAGCTTGATTCATTTGATTTAACATCTATATTTAGGAATCAGCTTTGGAAAATATAAAACAAAAATAATTGAGGTCTTCTGACTAGACTTTGACAGAGTGACCCTTCAAAACGCAGGATAACAATTAGCTACGGCCGCTGATCAGCTGGCAAAGTGAAAACTGCACAAAAAAAGAAAGCTGTCTGTCTTTGGGTTTAGATGGTTCATATTAACCATAATACTGGCAAAGCTACTTGATGAACACGTTGAGCAACACCTTCAGTTCATTGTTCCACAATACAGCTCACTAACAATATTTCCTTCGATCAAAAAAGTCGTTATTTGAACATTTTTCTTGTAATAAATTTCATGAGCTGCTCACTGACTGAAAATGATAAATGTAGAACCATTGTACACCAATCAAGCACAACATTACAGTCCTACAGGTCGTCCACACGCAGCCAGAACAGCTCTGATCTGTTGGGGCATTGACAGGAATAACTGAAGGCGTCCTGTGGTCTCTGGCACTGGACGTGGGCAGCAGCTCCTTTGGGTTCGTGGGTGGGACATCTGTTAATGAGGCTTGTTCCACCACATTCTGTGGATGCTTGATCAGATTGGATATCTGGGAAATTTGGAGGCTAACTCAGCCCCTTGTGCACTCACTGGGTGAGGTCGCTGATATGAGGAAGTGCTGTGGCAACGTGCTTGGTCTAATTTAAGTAGGTTAACGTCCTCATGAATGCTGGTACCCAAGGTTTCCCATCAGAATACGCACTGTAATGAGGCGATCAATGTTATTCACTTCACATGTCAGTGAGTTTAATGTTGTGGCTCATTGGTCTCTTGTAGACCAAGAGCGTCACCATGTTTCAACAAGTGCATGTTGTTTCACACAGAACCAAAACTAATGGAAACCAGCTGCTGACGGGAAATAAGTACACGTTCAAAAATTTTCACGTTTTGTTTTGAAAAATGTTTGGCAGTAAAGCTGTACTTAGTTGTGGTAAAACACTGTGGTCTGTGGTCACATAAGGGGATAGATGTATATTTTCTACACTTGATTCAAAACACACCTCATGCTAGGCTTTAAATGTGGACTGCAGTATGGAGGGGTGTAATGTAAATGGCCATCCAGTCCAACACTGAGCGTGAATTTATCACCATTTCCACAATTTTATTGTACCTTTAAGAGGTCACTAAAATGTCATTTAAAGTCAGTCTGCAAACATCAAACTGCAGTTGGAAAAACATAAGAAGATGTGTCCAATTGTTGTCCAACTATAGCAAAAAACAACTCTCAGATGAGTCAGTCAGAAATCTGGGAAATAGGGGTGCCTGTCAAATGAGTTTTTGCCCCATGCTGCATATTGGAAAAAGTTTTCGGAAAAAAAAAAGTCTGTCCATTCACAGTATTAGACAAGAGTCTATAGTCAACAGACAATAGTGACAATCTGAATCAATACATTAAGAAAGAAAGAAGAGAAGAAAGAAGAAGAAAAGTGTTAATTAAAGGTCTCAGAGATGAAGGAGAAAAGAAGGAAAGTGTACATTAGAGAATCGTTGAAGGCATATTTGCCAAGTCTGTATTCTGGACAGCACCCAGAGAAAAAAAATCTACTGACAAGTTTTATCTGACAAAGCATTAGCCACACCACTGATACAATCCAAGCTATACATAAGAAATGGCATTTTAGCCTGAGGTACAGGTGTAGAAATGAAAACAAAGAAAAAGGAAGCACATTAACAGAAAGGTTTGTGTCCAGGCAAAGACAATCAGCCAGAGCAGGCATCTGTTGTTAGGCTACACTGTGTAGGTGCTGTAGATAGTAGGTACTGTAAGGCACACACAGACACAGGGAGTACGGCATCATGTGTGCTGAAATGGTAGGTTTCACATGTGATCAATGACTTAAAGCACATCGCACATATTCAGAAATAGGTTTGCTGTTAACTCAGGTCAAATGAGAAGATTCACATTAACTGTGAGTTTGTAGCTAGAAGATGGACTGACTGGAGGCGACAGGTAAATGAGGGCGCGATAAATCTGTTATGAAAGGTAGGCTTTCAGTGATATGGATCTATTCTATTTTGTTTAGACTGAAATCCAGACGGCACTGTAGGAAAAACCTTCCAGAACCTATTTAAATTCAGTGATATCAGGTATTTCAGACAGCTGCTATCTCCCACTTGACAGGAAGTGTTGAGTAACTGATGGCAAAATGGCAAACCGGACGACAGCACTGGTAATTACATTAATCCAATTTTAATTATTGGATTCAGCAAATTAAAACAGAGGTAAGAAGTGTACGGATATGGTCTGGCATGTTAATAAACCACAATAACAGGAGCTACGTACTGTCATAGTATGCTAACATTAACGCAGCATAGCCTAGTCATCCCCAGCCTTTCTCTGCATCCAGGTGGAACAGATATCATTCTTCTCATATGACTCTGGGTAACACAAACGTATTTCTTTCAACTTCAGAATAACTGACTAAAGCTTAACTCTGAGCCTTGGGGGATCTGTTCTCATAGTCAGAATGATATGGTGATGCTGACGGTCCTTCTGGTTTGGTTGTTGACTCATTCCGGGTTACATGAGGTGTGTAACGTTCCCTGAGTTTGGTGCGGTGCCGTGAACAAGCCTTCACATAAGCTGAAAACATTCATCCTGCGTTAGCGATGCTACATTGTTGTATCATTTATCTATGAGTCAAGAGAGTCACAATAGTCTTTAATCACTTCTCCTCCTTGTAAGTGTGTGAATATAAAGATGTTAAGGCAAACGATCATGTGGCTGCACTTTATTTGAATCACCTGCTTGTTACATGGAGTGTTGTGTTGGGTGGGGATGAACAATTCATTGAAATTGAAATTTGGAACATTTCAGTTGGCAAATCACAAAAGCTGCAGCTGAGGATGTACGTCTCGCTCACGTCTGACGCCCAGTTTAACTTCAGTGGTTTAAAAAATTCATACCATCCATCCGTTTGATGATATTCCATTTGTTAAAGCTCAGTTGCATGTTTTAAACCCATCGCACGATAAATACTGAACTGAAGCTGAACTCAAATCATGATGTCTGTCAGAAAAATCTTAATTAGATATTCAACAACAGCTTGGAGTCCAAAATTTAGTAACAGACCAGTTTGCATAAGGTTTTACATTTCATGGCCCAGGTAGTGCAATTTATAAATGCTGTATATTCAACATTCAACAAATAGGTGATGTTTTGTCTGTTGTTTAATTCATATTAATTTATTATTTCATTATTGAGTGTTTAACATAGCTGTGATTTTGGAAATTAAATAAGGAGAGAGAAAGTCAGACCATTGAGACACACCCCAGAGCCAGCTCCAAGTCATACTGCTTTCCTGTACAATGACTGGAATATGGATTCAGCTGATCTGCGCTGGACATATGCCGTGTTTGAGTGCTCTGTCTCACCTCCCTTCCTCTTTCTCACCAAGTCTTCTCTGTCAAAAGCTTCTATACAGCCAACGCTACTATCAGATCAAATCCCACATGGAAGGGGATGGAGGGATGGAGTCTGCACTGTAAGAGCATCCAAACATGAACATGCATAGCAGAGTACATGGCTATATATAAACCAGCCACTGGATGGTGCTGGAGATGGACAGAACTTGCTGAAGGTGAGCTGATGACAGTAACATGCTGTAACAACCCTGGACGAAGAACAAACTACAGTCTGAGGTGCACCAATGGATTCCTTTGGTGACGGAAAGTGCACAGCAGCAACCGGGCCGTCGTTCTTCATCCACAGCTGTCTATAATACAAGCTGTGTGTGTGTTCCTGTGAGAGATTATAGGGTGAAATTAACACTGAAACACTGAAGGAGTCAGTATGCTTCAAACAGACACCCTGCCCTCATGCCCCACGCACACTGGAACGGGGGAGTGGTGGACATTTTTGAGACCACAGTCCAGCAGGCAAGCAAGTCGCAGTGATTGATCAGCTGTGCAGAAAAAAAAAAAAAGTAGGCTACCTCGTTCTATTCTCCTCATAACTGCCACCATCACAGAGCGCGATTCCACGAATGACTTTGAAAAGAAGCTCTCAGAAAGTGTGCGTTATCATTAGTGCCATCACTGTGTCCCACCCTTGTTTGAATCATACTGAGCCCTTCTGAAAATCAAAAGAGAATGCTTGCGTGTGGTTTACAGTGTTTGTGTATACATTGTATGTGACTTACTACCATTTAAACAGTGTGGATATTACATTGAGTATAGAGGATGGTATCTAATGTATCATGACCCTCATTTGAACATATGAGTGTCTGCCAAGTGTCCAGTCAATGTCTCAATGTTTCTGGGTTTTTAATCGCTTCATGCATCTGTAGTCTCAACCTGAAGAACCTAAACGCTAAAAACGCTCATTAAAAAGTCTCTATTAATGTCCTCCTGTGGACCGGTCAGCAGTCTCAGAATAAAAGGAAGGCGGGGCCGCTTGTGCTCCTTATGTCAAATCCCTGAGCAAAGTCATTGAACATTCAGAACCCATTAGCCAAGGCTTAGGCACAGGAAAACAGGAACTGGGAAACAGGAAACCACTCTGTCCTCCACTCTGTGAGCCCCTACTCTCTCAGGTGACAAAAAGAGAAAAATGATGGGAGTTGCAGTTTTAGTGTCAGTAAGGAGCTCGGTGGAGAAGCCGTGAAGGCTTACAGTAAAGGATTTACAGTGGAGGGTCATTCCCGGGGCCGGTAGGAGCTGTAGTATCTGGGGTAGAGGGGTGTGTAGTGGGAGGAGTGGCTGTAGGAGGATGAGGAGCCAGAGGTGAGGTAGGAGCTAGATGGGGTAAAAGCAGAAGGGGAGCTGTGGTAGGCAGAGGAGTAGCTGTGGGAGGAAGAGGGCGAGTAAGAGGAGGAGTAAGGGGAGGATGAGGAAGGAGTGTAAAGGACAGAAGAGCGTGTCATGCTGGACAGGGGCCGAGTTCGGGCAGAGGGGCTCCACGTGGAGCGCCTGAGCCCCAGAACAGGAGAGCGATAGGGGGACGAGGGGGCTGATCCTGGGGGAGCCAGCCTTGCGGCGGTGGACGGGGGGGAGGGGTGAGTGTCTGAGGTGTAGTGCCTGGGGAGGTCTGAGCTACGGGACGGAGCAGGGGAGAGGTTGACACTGAAACTGTGGGAGTCAACCACAAACGTCCGAACCCCCAGAGTCCACTGGGAGCTGGCCAGCCTCAGAGGGGTTGATTGTGAGTGGGTCTGCGTCGAGGGAGAAGAGGGGGCCTCCAGAGAAGGGGGGCTCTCTGGCACCGAAAGGCCAGACAGTGAGGCGACCGATGGCGACGACGGACTGCGGACAGGTATGTGCGATGTGGGGGAGGTGAGGGCTGAGGCCAGAGCTGCAGCGGCCGCACTGACCACAGAAGGAGAAAGAGGGGCAGAGGGGTCATCGAGGAGGAACGACGTAGGACTAGTGAGGGTAGAAGGGAGGCTGCCAGGGGCCAAAGCTGAAGTGGAGCTTTGAGCTTGGTTGGATGTCGAAGCCGAGGCCGAGGCCGGGTGACTTACTTTGGGGGTGCTGGTCTTCCCGCGGGTCAGCCTGCCCCCCCGGGTACGATGGGACTGCTCCTGATCAAAGGCCAGATCCTCCAGGCGCTGGGTGAGGGCGAGTTTCTGCTGGATGGCCATCCGCAGGAGCGAGTTCAGAGTCTTCTTCTCATCCTCGGCTGCAGCCAGCTGCCTCTGCATCTCATCCAGTTGGGTCACGTACTCGTCACACCTGCAGACGTTTCAGCAGTTGGAAAGAGAAACTCAGTGAAGAAGGTTTAAAACGAGCAAATAGAAATGTAGAAATGACAACAAGTAAGATGAAAAAAAGCACCCAAATGTAATGAAAAGCTTGACATTTTCAACAGAACAGGCTTATTCCCTTTGCAGTTAGATGAGAAGCCTGCTGTCATTTGGATGTCTGTGTCTGTCTTTGACTTTCATTTTGTCACCTTTAGACAGAGCTGGCCACGTTGTGCTAAATTAAACTAGCTTGTGACTGGCAGTAGCTTCACATCACAGACACAAGAGTGGTCCTAAAGAGGAGTGAACAAGAATGGCAAAGCTGAACTTATTCATTTAGGATTCGTTATTCATTATTTGACTTTTTGGTGGTTTAAGGACTCAGAAGCTGTTGTGGGGAACTCGCCCCAACACACAGTGTACTGGGAATACTGTCTGAACCACATGCAGTTCCATGTCACGGTAATACAAAACAAAACACTGACAATACTTTATACATGTACAGTCATTTGAGTTATTAATCCCCCCAAAAATGTTTAAAAATGGGTGGTGTACTTCAGTTTTGTGTCTGACCTGGTGGCAAACATTGCTCGCAGAGAGGAGAAGGTGGCAGCGTCCTCCTTCAGGGCCTTCAGCTCATTCCTCAGCTTCATAATGGTTTCGGTCACCATGGATTTCTCTGCCTCATACTTACTCTTCAGATTGGCCAGAGCCACCTCCGCCGTCTGAGTGAACACACATTACAGCCATCAGAAATCCTGCTTTCTGCATTTTCCAACTCACTTCCCTCCATTTTGATGAGAAACTAAGATCTCACTTCTCCTGGAAGTGCAACATCCCGGTGAGCCACATCCAAGAAGAGAGACACTGCACAGCTGTTGCATGACAGCAACTGTCTGAGTGTGTCTTCAGTGCTGTGTGCAGGCTGAATCAATGTGGCAATGCAACTGTTTACACCATTTGTTTATACACCATGTGTTTAAGTGCAAACTCGTACAGGCATCACAATTCCACTTGATGCAGAAGTAGATGTTCTGTGAGTGGACAGCGGTAACTCTGGCCTTCGTCCTGTATGTAATGCACACATGACTGGGAGAACTCATACAAACCATACACAGATAATATAAACTAACAGCAATATATGAAAGGTTTGGGGATTTGAGTGAGTGTTTCAACGAACCCTGTTGGTTTAAGGGAAGCATAAGTAAGTTGGAACATGACATGTGAGCTGCTTCACTCAGTCTCTTGACGAACCAACATGTGCAATGTTACTCCTGTACACTACCTTCTGTGATCTGGGTGGTAAAGGAAAAGGATCAGTATTGCAGTTGATTTGATTATAATGTTTTGGTCATACATCCTTCAATTGAAAGGAACCAACTAGGTCGGAACCTTGATTTAGTTAACCAGAATGTCATAAAAAATTCTGCTGCATTTGTTTATAGCTGGGTAATGTCATTAATACTGTGATCTGGCACGAGCTATTGTCTGTATTTTAGTATTTAAGCTGCAATACAGCTGACAGGAAAATGCTTTTCACATGCATGTTACACATGTTTCAGGTATTCAGTGTTCTTTGCAGTAAAACACAATGTAGGCAACCAGGAAGAGGAAGAGATGCCACAATGGATGGATAGTAGCTGCATACTGCAGCACTAGTTTAAGAATTTTACCTGTGATTAAACTTTCGTAGTATTTTTTTTCCTCCTTCTTCACTGCAATATAAAATACACCTCAATGGAAACAGAACAACAATGACTAGGAGTAGAGAGAACTGTGAAATGTCTTCTGTGCAGTATTTTAAGTTGTAATCCCATGGATTCTTTATTAATTCTTTAATTCAGTTTCTTTTCTTTACAATACTCTGCACACCAACTGGAAAGAAATGTCATCGTGCTGAATGTATGTTCCAACTTCCTGTTCTGTACCCTGACTTCCTGTTGTCCTCTCTAGTCTAAACACAGCCTGCAGTTCATTCACTTCATTACAAAATCATTATTAGCTTCTTGGTTATGCTAAGGAGTAGGAATATTTCATTTTTACACTGTCTAGGGCAGATGATTTGTTTTTGGAGAGTCTTTGCCTGAGACATGTGGAGAGGAATTTCGATGATCACAATTTCACACCTAAATGTAGTACATCTTCCAGACGGAGCCACACATCACCTGTGATTAGTTCAAGGACAGTTGCAAAGATGAAAAAGTGCTCATTAGTTTTTGTTGTTTCTGACTCTGACAGATGATGATTTTAAGTGGCTTAACATTGAGGCTGACATGCGTTTCAAAGCTGCCATTCAGAGGGTTGAAGTGCAGGCGGCCAGAAATGGCAGAAGGAGAAGGGAGGGAACAGGAGGAGCTCTTTGTGGGAGAACTGCAAGATGTAATCTTTGTTCATGCTGAATTCAAATTTATTTTCAATGATGTTTTGTGTAAAAAATAAATAAAAATAAAAATGTAAGAGCTGATTTTGTGTGTCGCTGGAGGTGTGTCACCTCTGAGAAACACAACAGACTGGACCTGTATGGGTCCAGCCGTTAACACCTCTCTACTGACAGACTGGATCGTGTTCCAGCAGACTGCAGCATCACCGCCTTCATTTGCTTCTTACCAGAAAGCAGAACTACAGAAAAATGTAATGTTGTGACAGCATGTAATTCAGGGTTACCAGTGAGCATGCACCAGTAGTCTGAGAAAGCACAGTAGCTGACAGAACACAAACAACACAGCCAAATACAGTAACACACAATCCCAGCATCTGGCCTTGTGGCTTTTTTATTCTGGTAAATTAGAGGTTGTTCCACAGCAGCCACCAAACTACGAGGCACAATACAGGAGGAGAAGCCAGTCATTTCTCCCTCCCACACACTGTTACCAGCACACTATCATCAGGACATTTTGATATTTTCTTCTAAGAATAACTCACGTTGGATCTCCAGTAAAGCCTGACACATTGTTTAAAACATATTTTTTACCTTTGTCAGTATTCACAGCCCTGCATGTGATCTCACCTGTTTGTTGGCCTTAAGCACCAGTCTGAGGGTGGCTATCTGCTCTCTCTTAGTGCTGAGTAAAGACTTGAGCTTCAGGATCTCCTCCATGCAGCCCTCTTTGTCCTTGTCCAGCAGTGGGGCCAGTTCCCTGGCTGCAGCTCTCTGTCTGGACAGCTGCAGGGACCTGTCCACTGCCCGCTGCAGGTGCTTCACCTGGGAGAGGACAGGCAGAAGGTGGAGGGAAGAGGAGATGAGGACAAGAGGAGATAATAGGACACAAGGTGGTTTACTTCACAGAGAGGAGAAAGGAAAAAAGGAAGTGATCAAAGCAACAAGAGTGAAGGAGAAACAACAAGGAGTTTGGCCAAAAGCACGGATTTAATCTGTAGGGGAAGACAAGAGATGAACAGGAGGAAGGAGAGAAACAATAACACACAGCTGAAAAAGCAAGATAAGAAAAGACCACTAGAAGTACCACATCAGCCAGAGATGAAGAGCGGGAGAGCAGAGAGGAAGGAAAGTAAAGACAGATAGAACAGAGAAACAGGACGAGCCTGAAGAAAACTGGGTGAACAGCAAAGTTTAACACTGGAGAGAAAGGAGAGCAGGAACTCCACTCACACAACATGAGCATGTGTTCTACCTGGTCTCTGATGATGGCGTTGAGGTTGTAGATGTTCATGGGCTCCCTGCGCAGCTCACCAGCAGGCTCCAGGGCAGGCGATGAGGAGGAGGAGGACGATGAAGAGGCACTGATGCTGGGTGAACGGGTAGGAGGTGTGCAGGGCGGCAGGCTTGGCTCAGACGGCACCTGAAGGCCCTCCCTGTCTGCCTCCTTCTCCTCTCTTACTGCCTCTCCAGAAAGGGGCTCTTTGGATGGAGACTCAGACGGGCTCCGTGATTCCCCTGGAGTTGAGGTTGTTGAAGAGACAGCGGCCAGCCGCCTGGCTAGGCGTGGTGTGAGGAGAACTTTGCTGTTGTCCGAGGACATGGCTTTGAGACTGGCGCTGAGGCCCCTGAGCCCCCTGCCTTGTCTATAAGACAAGCATAGCAAGTTAGACTTTTTTGAACCTGTTGAAGCTTTGCTGTGGAGCAGAAGCAGTCATTTTAACTGCATCAGCGATCTTGTGCACACATGACATACATGACATGCAACTGTTCTCATCATCATCGTCCATGAGCGAATGCTCGACTGCATTTAGCTGTCGAGTGTCCAGAAAGGTAGCCTTGCAAATTTAAATAGCTGGAACTTCATTTTTTCCTTAAATCTGTACAACAGAGGTGAACAGTGCAAAGTGAGCAAGACCCATAGAGCCATGATATCAACATTAAAGGGAACTGAATTATCCTTTAAGGCAAACATAACAATAAGTGCAATAAATGGATTGGGGCTAAAATTCTATATCCAAGGTGCTGTGTTTTCACAACCAACCCTTTTCTAATGTGAGTTTCCTGAAGTGATTCTGCAGGTGTCCTATGAGTCAAACAGTCACACCTGTAGTAGTCCAGCATGACACGGTTGGGCGTCTCGTTGTTGCACAGGCAGACGTGGTGGTAGAGCTGGGCAAGCTCCTCGCTCAGGGTCACCAGCTCGTCCTGAGCTGCGTTCAGCGCCCCCTGGCTCTCACTGGCTGCTAGCTGAGCCGTCTGCAACTCCAACTCCAGGGCAGAAATCTGGCAGAAGACAGGAAACATTTCATCCCTGTAAATGTAAATGTAAACACCTCTTATCCTACTCAGAGACACACAGTCAGAGTGACAGGATTACCTTCTCCCGACCCTCCCGGCAGCTCTTCTCCAAAGAGGCGACGTGTCTCTCCAGCCTCTGGAACTGACTGTTTCGCCTTGGTTTCTCCTCTGATGCTCCCTCCCCACTGTGAGCCAGCCTTTCTCTGAGGGCTTTCAACTCTGCCTTGAGCTCCACCACCTCTGTTACAGCCACACGGTATTTGCACTGCAGGATCTCCAGACCTGGAGTTTGGTATGAAAATACTCGACTTCTGTTCCGTTCCTCATTCTTTTCCTCGTCAGTTTCTCCTTCCTCTTCAGTCTCCTCCTCGTCTCTGTCCAGCTCCATCAGGGTTTCAGAGTTGAGCTGCGAGGTAGCACTGCCATGGGCCTCATGGCTGACCTTTCGATGCAGGCGGCGGAGGGCAGTGACCTTCTTGCCAAGGCGCAGGGCCTTCTCATGCTGCTCAGTCAGGGCCCCCTGTGTGTGCTGGAGTTGAGTCTTGGACTCCTGCAGGCTGGTCATCAATGCTACCTTCTCATGTTCAACCTGAGGGGGAGCAACAGCAAGATTAGGAATGGCCTCATAGCTGACTTTAGGTTGCAAACAGTTTGATTGCAGCCAGGTGACTTTGTTACATCACATGACTACTCTTTGGTGTGATCTATCTGACTGTTATTATGGCTGTAGAACCATTTTATCAATCCAGAGACATACTATTCAACATAAAACACTCCTCTTACTGACATAAAGAACTGAAACATGGGAGTAGAGTTTCACTCCTGTCCCATCCATCCTGCACAAAAACTCCATTCCCATGACAGAGTAAAGAAAAACATGTTGTCCTGTCCCAACCCCCTGTTGGACAATCTTTAGGCAATGCAGTAATTTAGATTTGATTCTCTCCGTTCCTTTCTTACATTAAGTTGTGTTCTACTGCACTTTTTTAAACTCACACCATTTAGAGAGTAACAGCAGGATGTTAAACATAATAATGTTTGTCGTGATCAACCTATTGGAACTCCTTAATAACATAGTTCCTCACTTTTCACACTCAGCATCAACATTGTGATAAACTGTACGTGCACTTAGCAAGACATCTTACAACGAATGAAGCCTTGTCCCTCTACAACAGCAAAGGGTCTCAAATCTTGGCTGCATCTGCCAGCAATCATGTCAGTCAGCTGACGCTCGACCACCACTGGCTTCTAACATTTTGCAAAAGAGATTATTTTTGGCTGTCTGCACAGACTAGTTATCCACAAGTCAGTGGTAAATTTGACAACTTCACATGTCCTCCAAACAGCATATGGAGTTTTAACACTCATCACATACAATCCTTAGAAACTTCCGACTGGCTCACAATCTCTGTCCACATGCTGCACGGATAATTGTCTTTTACTCTGCGGTGCAATGCTTTCTTCTCAAATCTAACTCCATTGTTGGCCTTTGAATTTTGGAAGCTGTGCCATGCACTGATCAGGCAGTTGCCAGACTCCAGGGCAGCCAGGAGAGAATCAAGACTACAACAGAAGAAAATAGACCTGCTGATATTAGGATTGCTGCTGCCATTGACGTTTTCAATCAAATGAGTCACAGGAACTTGACAAAAAAATGTCAACCTCTGCTGAAAACAGAGTGAAACCTTGTCTCCTCCCTATAGCAGTGAAGGTAATTACTGAAAAACTGCTAATGCATGTTTACCGCATGAAGTCTGCTCTATGTGTTTGCTATCACCCTGAACTGAGCGCTGAACTGTCCTTGGGTGCTTCCATTGGCTCAACTACACTCCTGGCTGTTGTAGCCTACACTGTCTCCATTGCTGCAGTTTATTCCCTCTTCACCTCTGGCAAACCAATAACTACCATCCATCCATCCATCCATCCATCCATCATCTATACACCTCTTAATCCTCACCAGGGTCATGGGGGGCTGGAGTCTATTCCAGCTGACTCAGGGTGAAGGCAGGTTCACCTGGACAGGTAACCAGTCTATCACAGGGCTACACTTAGAGACAGACAACCAAACACACTCACATTCACACCTACGGACAATTTACAATCACCAATTAACCTCAGCATGTTTCTGGACTGTGGGAGGAAGCTGGAGAACCCGGAGAGAACCCACGCTGCACGGGGAGAACATGGAGACTCCACGCAGAAAGATCCCGGGTGTCCTCACCGGGACACCAACCGGCGACCTTCTAGCTGCGAGGCAACGGTGCTAACCACTGCTCCACTGTGCAGCCCCCAAAAATTACTAGTTTATGTAAAGTGCTCGCTATGTGCCAGTGAGAAAATGTCACCACAGAGGGCAGATTTAAAATTCGAAAATGTGAAATACGGAGAGATGAGGACACTGATAGACCTAATCAACACCGTGTGAACTCTTCACTCTTGCAGTGAGACTCCTTCATGACAAAAATATATTTGAAAAAAAAAACATGGGTCCATATCTCTGGCATGACACTCCACTTATTAACATTTAACACTGAAGTGAATAATTAAAGTGAATCAGGAGAAAGGAAACAATGCTGTGGTAAGAAAGTGGACTCATAAGCATTGAAAAACAGCCAAATACAGCATCAGAGGCAGCAGTGAAACCCACCCATGTACTAGAGAGGGTCGATAGTGTAGTGTGTCAGCTGAGATAAAAATAAGCTTTTCCTGCAGATCAGCCGATCAAAGCGCCTGCAAGTAGCAGGAATGGATGGAATTACACCAACAGGAACTGAGACAGATTTACACAAGCACACGGATGTGTGTATACACACAAAATACAGCTTCTGAGTTCTGACTTGAGCATGGCTTGAAGCACTAAGCAGCTGGTTCTAAGGTCTGAGAAGTGCCCTGAGATTTTGGGAATGTGTGAGACAAAGGAAAAAACAAGAGATGATGGAGGTAAGAGGAGGAGAGCGGGAAGCAGGAAAGTGAGTGACAGAGTCCTTGATGCAGTAGGAATACTGTATGTCAGCATGGTTCACAGTAAATTATTCAAAAGCATTTAAAGAGGAGTCAGCTACTGGATTATGAACCCAAAAGACAATGAAAATAAAGAATCTAACTGTCTTGAGTTTATGATTATCGCAGACAAAATGTTGTTTAAATTTACTGTTATGGAAAATGTATGTTTTTCTGTCTGTTTCAGATTGACACGTGAAGAATAACGCGTTAAACAAAGGGCCAGTATGTGAGCTTCAGTAATGCTGACACAGTTTTCAACCTACCACAGGTGAACCAGGTGAACAACAGACCCTGGCTCTGCTTAATCAACCTCTACCCAAGTTTAAAACAGAGAAGACACAAATGAATCAATACCAAATCTGAGATCCGTACCCCAGAGGAACAACCACGTTGCCTTCCTCAGTATGTTGTTTGTTCTCATAGTTTCATGCTGTGATCCAAGCTCCCATTGTGCATGGTTGATCCTCGTGGTTGATGTCTAGCCACCCAGATTGTTGTGTTTGCATTTGACAAGTTTTCAAGATATTAGTCCAGGACTAGTACTGTGAAATCCAGAACAGAATTTGAAATCCTTCTGTCCAGGTACCTCTGGCTGTGGAGCTGCAGGGTTCTGCTCTACGGTCACTGTTCTCACCGACTTCCCCACAGTGTCTGTTGTCTCTTATGTGTTGTTTGTCTGTTTTCTTTCTGCTGTCTGCTTCTCTCTCCATTTTATCATCAGTCCAACCATTCAGGGCAGAAGGCCGCCCTCCTAGAACCTGGTTCTGCCCGCATGGTTTTTCTTTTTTGTTAGAAGGGTTTTTGTCTTTCTGCTGTCGCTCAAAAGGAATCATACATGTGTTGCGTCTCCCTCCAGAATATAAGACAGCAAGGTCTTCATCTTACTGTGATGTTGTGAATTGATGCTACACAAATAAAAATGAACTGAGTTTAATTGCGCTCCTATGATCTCTGTCAGGCGACAGCCGGTCCTCACTGTCCCCACTTTGTTTCTCTATTTCTGCATATTTGTCTTAGTTTAAAGTTGGCTGTTTATCTAGTTTCACATTCCGCTTGATTCTGTCTAGTCAGCAAATCTCTGACACTCAAAACCCAATACAGCTATAAGTTCACTTCTAATTCATTTTCCTGTCTGCACAATCAGTAAGAAGTGCCCTCACCACATGTGTGTATTTATAAATCAGACTTCTGACTAACCTCTCAGGCTGACGTATTTATTTTGCATGTGTTTAATTCATTATAAAACACTCACCTTAAAAGCATGTGTGTGCTATCAATCTATATGCCTTGATCAGAGAGCACACTCACCGTCATCAGCTGCTGCTTCAGCTTCTGAATCTCGGTCAGGTTCATCTCACTAAACAGATCTGATGATGCTGCCCCCTCAGCTTTCCGGCTCGGCCCTCGGCACTCTCCGTTCGCCCTGGACACCGACCCTGCAGCCGTCCCTGCCCCGCCCTGGAGGTGGCCGTTGCACCTGGCCAATCACAGTCGAGTACAGCAGCTTTAGGATCATTTGCTTTCCACATGGCAAATAGAAAACGAGTGAGATTTACGACCTGGCCTTTGACAGCTATCACTGAATAGTTTGACTGGCACCAAAGTGCATCGTCGACTATAAAGTGTGACTGCAAAATGAATTTCTCAGAATGGAGTTTTGTGATAAAGGGTTCCCCCACATTTACAAATAAATGTGATGTTTTTAAGGAAATGTGTGAATATGATGTTCATCAACTCGTCCAAATGTAACAATGAACTTATTCCATCAGTTTTGTTTTCATGGTTCCGTGCCGGCGAGGTAGAGCACTTGGTCATAGATGAAGCCTGGTGATATACAGCTTTTCATCCTGCCAATGAATCCCATGTGCAGAGCCGAACCAACAATGGATTTATCGACCAACAGGTTCTGTGTGTGCATCAAAGCCCGATACATCTTGTTTCCATAGCGTTTCATTCAAAACATCCAAGAGCTGCTCTGTTGCACTGTAGTTTCAGGAATGTTTGTTCAACACTGTCTCTACCTTATTAAACTACACATTCATGATTTATGTCTGCAGAAGAGACCAATGGGCTTGAAGCTGAGAGCCATAGACAAGAGTACAGCTAGCACATGTACAGAAGGATGGACTAATACTTTGTTGGCTTGGGTGTTCTTTTGGATTTTTTTCAGTCAGAAAAATATAAAATAGCCCCGGGCTTATTGCAATGTAAATGTAATATGCAATGGGATGCACTGACTGGTTTAATCCCTATCTTTGCCTGACTTCAACAAAGAGTTCTAGAGACCCAGGACTAACAACATGAAGATATGGAGGATATGAAATCCATCGTCTTCTGTCAAAGTGTTTGTATTTCTTTATTTATGTAAAATGGCTTTCTATGTGTCTAATCTTTGCTGGAATTACTATTCAGACCATTCTAACCATATTTAAGTAGTTAAAACAACAAACAAAGTAAATTAGTAGGATATAAATGCGTTTTGCGTTTAGCTAAGAAGTGTCCACCTTGTTGGGTCTTCTGTTGTTGGGGAGAGCAGAGTAGTCGGGGTGGCGGTGCCGCTCGGTGGAGCAGAGCTGAACATTAGGTGTGCGCTGCCAGTGTAGGCCACGTCACACATGCTGAGGTGGTGGACCAGCTCTCTGCGCAGGTGGTTCTTCTGCTCGCGCTCAGTCTTCAGAGACTCCAGAGCCTCCTCCAGCTGGGCGTCTGAGATGTCCTTCAAACGCAGCGCGTCCTGTAACTGGCTGTTGAGGTGCTCTGTCTCCTCCTCCAGGACCTTAATCTCATGCTTCAGACCTTCGTACTCCACCTGAACCATGGAACAACACGTAGATGATCCCTCAAATGCATGGGTTGCTTTTTAAATATTGAACTTTTTCTCTGGTCATCAGACAGATAATTTACAGTAAGATCATGTCACTTATAACATTTACAGAAACAAAATCTATCTGCATTATGACATGTTTAGAATAAATGATATCAGTTACATATGGTGAAGGAGCACTTTTCTACCTTGGTGCTACTCAAATCTCTTTACAGTGTGTTCCTCATTCACCCATTCACACACATTCATACACCAGAGCTGCCATGCAAGCTGCTGTCTGCCACTGGGAGCAACTTCAGGTCAGTGTCTTGCCCAAGGACACTTCAGCTGTGGAGGGGATTGAACCATCAACCTTGGGATCAGAGCACAACTGCTCTCCCACCTGAGCCACAGCCGCCCATATGTGTCAGGTAAATATGTTGTTTTTCCAAACAGATAAATCCTTCCCAGTCTGGACTGACTACTTCATGTTTCTATTATTTTGCACACAGCCTGCAAAAGGTTTATGTTTTCCAGGAAAGTTGTAACTAAGTCTGAACTAAATCTGGAAGCAGAAAGAAAGACATGTTTCTGTAGCATTATGTCTGAGTCTGAACAATGTTACAGTTAGACAGTACTGCCACCAGGAGGTCAGACTGAGAATCACAGCACATCCCAGCAAGATATCAGTATATTAACAACAACTCTGCGTCCGTGGAGTCCGTAGAAAGAGTATAAAGAAGTCTTAAAGAAGTCACATCAGCAAAGTGATGAATCGATTTCAATTCAAAATCGCTTCTTTAAAGCAATTTAATTAGCAAATTATAAAGGCTACAATTTAGGATATATGAGGGGTGATACTAATGCTGTGACACAGTTCTATTTATCAGATTTTACTTAACTTATTTAATTTTAACATTAAAATTTGGTGCATCAGATGTAAACTGCCACATCAGTGGTTTAACAGATTCATGACACTGTGGGTAACAGTCACACTTTCAATCATGTGATAATGTTCCATCACAAGTTTTAAATCTATTACACTGTGAATGTTGAACTGAGGCAAGACTTTAACATTTTTAATCACAAACTATATGCATGCGTGTAATCTGCACCTGATTCTGTCTGAGCGTTGACACCAGTTTCTGCAGAGAGATGTTCTCCTCCTCCAGCTCGGAGTAATCCTGGAGTAGCCGTGACTCCCGAAACTTGTACTCTCTGATCTCTTCCCGCATCCGACTCCGCTGCAGCTCCAACATCTCGTTACTCTGCTGAGACAGTACAAAAAGAAAGCTGAAGCTGCACGCAGTCTCAGAAAACTTTGAGGAAGTCTTTACCACATTCTGTTGGTTTTAATAAACACACGACTGCACATAATGAAAAATTTGATACGCTTGTTATCTGCCTTGGTAAGAAAGTTCACTGTTTGGTAAATGACTGGCCTGTTCTGTCCAATGCAGCTGGTTTTCTAGGATTTGGTTCCATTAGGTACCCTAACAGTGGTACTGTACCTCCCTGAGCTCCTGCAGCACGGTGCTCAGGTGCTCGCTGTCGGCCTGGGCGTTGCAGGCGGTGACTCGACTGTGCTTCAGCTCAGACTGGAGCTCCAGGAGGCGGCCCATGTAGTAGGCCTCCTTGTTGGCAGACTCCTGCAGCAGCGTCTCCTCGTTGGTCTCTCCATCCGCTGCTACCTTACGTTGGGTGGAATAGGCCTGGCCAAAGGCCTGGAACAGGACAGGAGAGGGGAAGGTGAGTTCTCCGAGAAGCTTAAACGCTAAAGAAACCGGTGACCCTACAAACTATTATCACCAAAAAGAACCGCTGAGACATGTGTGTTACTGTCCAGTGAGTCCAGACCCAGTCACATGGAGCTGAGGGCAGTAAGGAGGAGAGACTTCAGATTTGGGCTGTTGAAGTCTGAGGCTGTTTGTCTTACAGTTGTGCTGGTAAACTTATATTTTTGGTGGAATTATGAGCTCTGAAGTATATAGAGGAATTCAGCAAGCAAACTTAAAGAGGTGGAAAGAAGAAGTTGAAAACTTGTCAAGTTAACGAATTTGATTGTTCAGCAGGACAATGATCCAAAGCATTCTACTGGGCTAAGAATACATTCAGAAAATATCATAACAGGGAAATGAATGTCGCACAGAATTTACATGGTAAATACACACGACCAAACTTAAAGCAGTTATGGGACGAGGAGCAGCAGCACTTTGGCCTAAGACACAGTGTCAACGTTTAAAAGTTGTTTGAGGGGAAGTGTTATTTCTTAATTTTGTAGGTAATAACATCACCGTTCTTAACTCCAGATAGTTTCTGAGCATTCTTTCCTCCTCAGTAGAAACAACACAACCATTGATATCTGTATAGATATAATGCACACAATCATGGAAAGAAAAGAAACGTTGCATTTCTTTGAGTCTATATTTTACAAAACCAGGTTAAAAAACCTGGAATCAAAGACTGTTACTGGGAAAATGGTGACTGCTCCTAGTAGTTACAGTTTTACAGCTGCCACAAACTCAACAACACTGTGCACATCAACTCCAAAGAGAGAGTTCACCAGGCTGAACAATGCTGACAACTTGCTCCTCTGTATATCGTTTTTATTCGTGCCACCTTTGTTATAATCAAACTAGCTGTACTTCAGTGTCTGTAACTGGTTTCTATACTCGTCTCCTCTCTGCTCTGTGTGAACACAGCTGGTGGTTTAACCAACCAGTCCCTAGATTTCTGTCACAACTGAGCTGCTTTTGGTAAAATATCACAACTCTAAGTTAGATTTGTTTTTGTTTTTTCTAACAGAACCACCAGACCATCAACATGATTAACCATGAAGCAAACAGTTCTTTCTGTTTTTACTGTTTCTGACTGAAAAATTGTGTAATTTCAGTGATAGTTAAAAAAAAAAAAGCTAACATGCCTTTGAAACTGGGTTTACTGAACTGCTCCTAAAAACTGTAGTTGAACTTTCTATGCCATATAATTAGGAAAATAAAATAAGACTCACAGACAGTTGAGAAATGACAGTATATGACTTGTGCAGCAACAAGCACATCAGCCTACATGTGGAGGGTTTGTCCGTTCATTCAGCACCTCTTGTGCACTAGTGGTAGTAATGGTTCCCACAGGTTCAACAAATTGTTGTTTGTGACTCTGACGTTGCAATTAAGAGCAACCGAGAGAAGCAGAGCTCCTCGTGGATGCTGTGCTGCTCCCCACACAGCCCACTGCTTCACTCAGAAGTCTATTGAACTAGAAATCAATGTCAGAGCTCACGCTAGACTGAACATCCAGCGTAGGGAGGGGAACTAAAGTAGTGAGTATGTGGGGAATGGTGTAAACCCCACACTTTGATGTTTTGTGTTGGCTCAGTCCAGTCAGTGTGGGATTTTTCTTATAGACGCGACTGCAGGAATCACTCTGCATAGGAAGAATGCATACTGTGCATTTTCCACAGGAGCAAGGTGTAAGTACAGTCAGCAGGGGTGTTTTCTGTCCCTCTGCTCACAGGGCCACACTGCAAACATGAGAGAGTTTACTACTGAGATTAATGAGCCAACAGCCCTGTGGGTCAACTGCACCGACAACCCCTACAATCTAAAGTCATTACTTATTTTTAGGCCCCTGGCAGCTGCTGGGGCCAAAGTGGAGGGAGAAGTTTAAAATGTGAAAATGTCAGCTGATGTTCAAAAATGTCACAATTTAATGTTTGTTTTTGTTTTTTTTGGCGTCTAGTTTCAAATGACTTGACTGAGACACTGATTGATTCATCACATCTGTAGACATGGCAGAGAGAAATAGGAATGATGCTGTTGCTATAGAAGGCAGCACCTCACAATGTAGTAAACCATAAATAAACTATAATTATAAATTCATAGTAACAGTGCATGCTCCTTTAAAAGTGTTTATTTCTCTTTATGTCAATGCAAAGCTGTAGGAAAAGAAGTGAAACACCAGTGGCACCTTAAACCCTCTCAACTCCAATTTCTGGGAGTTTTTTTTTTTTTTTTTCCAGTTTTTACTCACCACAGGCTCATTTTTCTTTACAATATAAAATCCTGCTCCTCTGCGGAAACGGCACAACTGTTAGATCCGGTTCTTTAGTTGGAAGCCCAAGAACAAGCCGGAGAAATCTTCAGTTCTCAGATGCAGAATTTATTTAGGTCACAGGTAAAGTTTTACAGCGCTGGAATTCAGAGGGACAGAGAGGAATCTCATGTCCAGCTGAACTGAGTGTTTTCGGTTCCAGGTTACAGATATCTTCTTGGGCTGGGCCTGCCCCCAACATAGATAAGATTTAATTGGTCAGTTACTAATGGCGTGGACAGGCATCCTTCTGTGCTCTGTCCACGTCCTTGATGTTTAGTAAGCAGTGTGTGTGGATGTTGTTGGTACGGCGTGTAGCTAAAGTAACAATCGTATCTAGTAGAAAAGAGGAGTTTCCACTATCTCCAGGTGTGCAAACCGGTTCTCACCGGCCACATTATCTTCAAGGACATAGGCTCAGCACAAAATACAAACTCAGAATACATAGTAACTTGAAACTTAATTAATTATAAGAACCATCGGCTTCATGGAAAAATACAGACTGAGAACACATAATAGCTTGAATCATACTTCATTATAATCCAACCATGGCTACAAGTACAAAGAACTCTGTTCATTATAACAAAGCTATTGTGGTGATTATGGACATGTTTCACTGTGTGTTTTGGATCCTGCTGTTGTCTCTGTCCCCTGCCTTCGCCGTAGGTCGGCTGGGATAGGCTCCAGCCCCCCCGCGACCCTGATGAGGATTAAGCGGTGTATAGATAATGGATGGATGGATGGATGTTGTCTCTGTGTGTTCGGTTGGCTGTGTGATTCATTTTCAGGTTGGCGGGGCTGGTTGGAGGCTCCTGTGGTGGCACATCGCCTCATCAGCGGACAGGTTGAAGCCACTGCTCACCTGGACTCCAGTGCCAGAC
>NW_007577746.1:796462-804769 GCF_000690725.1 Stegastes partitus | reverse complement strand
GAGTTATTGATATTTTATTGAGTAAAGACATTCAGGAGAAAAGTCCCTCGGAGCGCAGAAGTTTAGTTTTTCATGGAATCTGGTGCAAACCGTTTGGCACTTTGACAAAACTTTAAATGAGACGTAGAATAAAGTCATTTTAACATTTTTAGGTTGTATTTGATCAATTTGCACATTATACACAAATAGTTCAGTTTCCGGCTCTAATAACGAGTGTCATGCCTTTAAATGTCTTTTGGTAGATTTTGGGAGTTAAAGGGTTAAAGCAACACAACCCAACATCTTCTTTCCATCATGACTATGTGTAATGGAAATGAGTTTGTTTGCAGCAACCATCACTCTAGTTCTTTATTTTCTTCCAGTTCATTGTCTTGCGTTTTGTTCCATGTCACTGCTGTTGTGAGCCTTTTCCCCAGTCGTGTCCAAGTGACCCCATTATTAGAAAACACCCTGGCAGAGGCGTTACAATCCCAGTCGGCCGGGGGATTTGCTGCATGTCACTCCCAAGTCTCTCTATGTGCTGTCTCTCTCCCTGTCAATAGAGCCTGAAAACATGTACTAATACTAAAATAAGGAAGACACTGTGGCAAAGAGCAATGCATGTTTCTGCCATGAATCTAACTTTTAGACAGTGATGTGAATGAGCCAGAAACATGATCTTTACTCATGTTAGTCTCAATGTATGTGTCCATCCATTATCTATACACCTCTTAATCCTCACCAGGGTCATGGGGGGCTGGAATCGAATTATAGCAATTTCCCTGAGGTCTTGTACCGAAGGGATCAATAAAGTTTTATTCTAATTCTATTCTAATTCTAGTCTGTCCCAGCTGACTCAGAGTGAAGGCAGGTTTACCTGGACAGGTGCTAACCACCGAGCCACCTTGCAGGCCTCCTGCTTCACAGTTTAATTTTATTTACACCTTTAGGTTTCGTGAGTAAACTGTTACTTATGTCCTGCAAGGAATTCTGAGAAGTGACCACAGAACTGTGATGCTATAGAATTTAACTTAGAGTTGAAATTAAAGTCATTTTTAAAAAATAACACACAAAAAAACAAACATTTAAAAGAGAATACAAGCTGTGAATGTAAATGCAAATTAAATCTCTTTGCATTTAAGGATGTACCTGGTAAGACAACACTTTTGGGCTGCAGTTTAGAACGAAACAATCAATAAAAATAAACTAAAATCTGTTGTACAAATAAAACTTAATGTCATCAGAACCATTTAAAAGATGTTTGTACATAAACATATACACTTCGTGGCTTTGAATACATGAATGTGGAAAAGATTCATTATTGTGTTGGAAAATGTGTCACCTCACACAGAGCTGCACTTTCAGACACTACAGGGTCCATAAAAGCAGAACAGTAACACTGCAGACGGTCAGTAATCAGACTGTAGATCTTGTGCTTCAGGTCTGTTGTCGTTCAAGCAGCCACTGCAAGTCAGAATTGTCAGGATAAATCTTTAACTTGTCAGAGATGAGAACATTTCCATTTCTCAAGCTGTTTAGATAGAAAGAGCCCTCTTCAAGTCACCATAATACAGACACCCAGCATGAGACATTTGAAACCACAGCAGGCAGCAACACAGTAGTGCAACACGTCAGGGACAAGAGATTGATTTTTACCCATGAACTGCATCCCACAGCTAATAAAGCTGGAGAGGAATTACTGGTTATGTATGTAATGGTCTGTGCAACCATCTGCTCATGGCTACAGAACTGCCATACAAGCTATTACTGTGACACACACACACAGAGGGCAGCAGTATGTACATGTCAACACATGGCCCCGTTGCTGCATGTATTCATTTGGCATGACAGCAACCTCAGGCTGCAGCACACCATGACAATAAAACATAACTGACACACGCATTCAATCGCTATACGTCAGTGTGAAGACAGGAAATTGCAGGAAAGCAGCTCCAGAGACTGGTTATGTATTTCAGAAATAAAATCTTGGTACCAGACAGCAGTCTCCACAGATGTATAACCTAAATGAAATAATGCTTCCTCCCTGAAGGCTGTTATGGGCCCTTACACAAGCTGTGAGTGGAGGTAAAGGCTGCTCAGTCATTTCCGTTTGGTGTGGAGGGATCAGACAAAGGGGCTCAGTTGTCGCCGAGCTGCTGCAGGAAAAAGGCGAAGTGTACAGAAGAGACATTTGACGTTAAGTTTACATTTGCAGCACCAGCGAAAAGTTTGGACACAACTACTCGTTTTATTTGCCAACCGAGTCCCCAGCCAAGCAGCCCCAACACCATCATACCTCCATCAAGCAGATACCTTCCTTTCTGACTTTCTGATGTACACCAGTCAGTCACAACATTAAAACTGCTGACAGGCGACATGAATGACGCTGATCATCCCCAGTTGCAGCACTCTCTAACAGTAATAGCCTTCATCAGCAGGACAATGCAGCCACAACACAAAAACTGCTCAGGAACAGCTCTGGAAGAAGAAGTCGACCAAACTCTTCAGAACTTGCTCTGACTGAGCATCGAGAGCAATCCACTGAGTCCCCACTCTGTGACCACAGCACCCAAAGGATCCACCATAAACGTGATTGATGTGACTGACTTGGTCATACCAACAAACTGAAGAAGGACCACCAGAAGCCTTGCGGGATGGACTGCCAGGATGTCGGACCAGAATCTTCAGCACCAACCACCAAGCATTCAACAGCAAAACTCTGCTGGTTCACCCTAAAGTCAGGGCAAGACTGGAATGACAAATGATATCATAAAGAAGCAAGGAGCCTGAACAAGACACTGAAGGAAACAAAGGAACAGGTAACATCAGCTGCCTGTGCATCCCAGACAAAGACGTGTCCTCCAAAGACATCGAGTAGGAGCTGGTGGGTGGTCAGAGAAAGACCAAGGAGGACCAAAGATGTTCTTGGAACTGGGATGGCCAGTTGGTACCATCTCCACCACTATACAACCATCTGTTATCATCTACCAAGTTGTGGTATCATCCACAACAGCTAAGCAGATCCATTTGCTGTAGATGGCCACAGCTGATGGCTCAGAAAGGCAACGTCGTGGACCTGTTTCATCACGTATTGTCTAACTTTGGAGATCACCATGACTTTTCGTCAGTCGTGGGATCTGGAACCTCTCAGGATTTTCTCCATTAGCTTGAGATAACAATAAAAAAAGGTAAATATAAAATGACCAAAACGAATAATAAATTCAAAATACTGGCTTGAAATGAGAACTCTGTCATTAATATTCTGAGTGAGATCCAACATAAGGTTGTGTTCAATTAAAGAATCCACACAAAGCGTCGCCTCCACTCCTCCAGATCAACTTTGTGTGAGTGTGAGTCAGCAGATTTCCATTCTCACAGCTGCTCTCACTTCTGATAAACTCACACACACCATCATTTCAGACAAAGTGAACAGACCAACTGAAAAATGAGAACATCACTCCCACGACCCACCGAAAACTAAAGCAGACAGAACACATGAGCACGCTTTGATAACACAGCCTACATGTATGTTCGTACACTGTGCTGGGTTGTTAGTAGTGTGTCGAGTAGAGTTCTATTTTAGATCAAACAAAGGTTTTAGGAGTGAATAGCAAATTGTTTGTGATGTTGTTTCAGGCTGCAGACACACAGTGCATTCATGTTTTTGTTTCCCCGGCTTGCTCGTTGTTTCTAAAAGTGTCATCGTCAGTGTGTTTTGTCGTCTGCTGCCGTACAGTCAGCTTCATACTGTGTCTCCGTTTTTATAACCTGAACAGTGTGTCCTGTTCTGTGACACTCTAATACCATTCAGAGCCATTTAATCTAGTAAAACATGGCTTTATTGTCTGTGATATCACAACACATTTCTGAATGGATGCTTGGAAGCCTGGAGGTTGATTTACTGCTCTGCTGTATGAGGAAACTCCAAACTCTGGGAGGCAGAGTGAGCAGACACTGACTGCCTTCGCTTTGCATGAAAGGCTGAGATAATGTACATGTCGATCAAGGGAATGCAAATCCAGTGTGCAGCACATGTGCCTTAAAGTACATCATTTTGAGCCATGCTGTCTGTCTGTAGAGATGGCTTACCCTCTGGTTGACCAATGAGCCATTCAGTCCAGGCTGATATTTTTCAACAACTATTGGATGGAATGCTGTGAAGATGATGAACCCTTTTATGACATTTATGAAACGTAATTCATATAGATGTCAGAAAGTGTGTTTTGTCAAAGTTCACGACTGTTTGTCAGGACACAGCTGCTGTAACTCCTCATGGAGTGACACCGACCAGCAACTGAGGGAACTATGTGAGATTCCCACCAAAGTGGATGAACCATGCTGTGCTTACATGTTAGCATCACATTCTTATATTTTTTTTGTTTCTAATTAAAATATAACCTTGTTCAATGTCGGTGGAGTCACGTTGTTTGTGCCTTAGGAGGACTGGCTGGTTGATTGGGGTTGTCAAAATGAACCATTGGACCCCTGAGTAGGTAACTGTGGCCCTGCATCTCAATGGAGTTGCTGTAAAGTTAAAGGTGATGTCTGGGAGGTTTGCACTGGCCAGCAGTGGTATGTTAATCTGCTTCCACTGTTGCTCTCAGACCAGCGTCCTAGTTAGCCGACACAGTGACTTAGTGCCAACGCTGACTTCATCCTGTCTCAGGCTGAAAGACACAAGGACAAGTGGCAGAATGGTGTCCTACTAGCCTACTGTGACAGGACACAGTGGCCTCAAAGGACACAAATGAGCGATCATTATGATAAAAATAGATTCAGTTGTTCATTCATGAACACTAGAACATCCATAAAAACACACTTCATCTAGTCGTGTTGCAAACCTTTACCTCACTCTATTTTACTTCCCTCTTTCATTCCATTTATCTATTTTTTCCCCTCTGCCTGTCTTCAGTCGGCTGCTCTGTCAGCATACTAATACAGGCCGACTTAAGATTTTCCCATAAAGCTGTCCCTGTGGGAAAGGCTAAGCCATCAGACTGAGTTTATGGTGCAGCGGCTGAGGCTATCTGGGAGTTTAGGTTTTAAAACTGGGATTTTCCATATGTGGGAAAAGTGATCTGCTCTTGCAAAATGGACGATGCTGCAAACTGCTGGTTCATTTTGTTTATGCTCAAAATGAGAAGCAGCAGCTCCATGCACAGTTTCCTTTAAGACATACAGCAATTTGCGATCTAACTCTTTACGCTTTAATAGACCCTTTAAGGATCTGAACATGAGCTGAAAGCTGTTTTAAAGTTGGGTTCACATCACGTTCTTAAGTTTAAGTATATGAACCACAGTCACATCACACCAGTGTAGTGCACGAGTGCATCATCCATCCATCATCTCTACACCTTCATCCTCACCAGGGTCATGGGGGGCTGGAGTCTATCAGGGTGACTCAGGGTGAAGGCAGGTTCACCTGGACAGGTAACCAGTCTATCACAGGGCTACACTTAGAGACAGACAACCAAGCACACTCACATTCACACCTACGGACAATTTACAATCACCAATTAACCTCAGCATGTTTCTGGACTGTGGGAGGAAGCCGTAGAACCCGGAGAGAACCCACGCTGCACGGGGAGAACATGGAGACTCCACACAGGAAGATCCCGGGTGTCCTCACCGGGACGCAAACCGGCGACCTTCTAGCTGTGAGGCGACGGTGCTAACCACTGAGACACCTTACCCAGTGCATCACCCATCCTTTTATTTTATTCTAATCTGTATAACTCCAGTCAGCACAAACACACAGTCTGACCCAAACTCAGACAAAAGAAGTCTTTTCAGCTGATATTTTCAGCCTCACCGTCCCAATTATCTTATTCACATTCTTGCTCGCTCACCATTCCATTGTTTCTGTCCAATGTTGTCTCCAAAAAACTCATGTTCGTACACAACTGAATGCATTCTCAGTGACCCTATTTCTTTATTTTCTCACCAAAAGGTAAGACTGTAATAGGAAAAGCTTCCAGTTTAAGAGAGACAAAGTTCATGTTAGGAGAACAGAGGCATGAAACAGCAACAGGACTTTCATTCAGGAAACTGGGGTTTGTGTTTCGTGTTGGACCATTGCTCATAGTTTTGTTCATAAGTTTTGTTTGAGTGACGTGGTCATGGCTAAGAAGATGCCACACATTGGACACTTTCACAGTGATAGCAACATGCTGAGTGCTACATTAGCCATGTTTAGGTTCAGACACCAGAACTACTTGGTTAGTTTCAGGAAGTGATCAACAGGTTTGAACCTGGAACCTTGTTGCTGTGAGGCGACCCTGCATGGGATAATGCGATGGTTGGATAATGGATGGATGAATGGAGATAATAAAGGCAGAAGACGGACCAGGTGAACAGTAACAATCTTCATTATCAATACATTTGACAATTTGTTCCTTTACAAATCAATTAGCTGTTCAGTGCTACCATGTCAGGAAACATCCATCACTCTTTCCTTGAAACCCAAAGGAACATGTTCCAGTGTCCTGTTGTGTCTGACAAGCTGTTAAAAACCTCGAGTGTGTTGAAAAACTGGCCAAACAGGTCAATCCCGTGCATGTTTCATAAAAAAGATTTTAAAATAACTGTACAGCTTAAATGTGCCATGTGGACTGTGGGTCATTAACATACATTTGAGCCGTGGTGGCCACCAGGGAGTAAATAAAGCCAATTCCACGTTAGCACTGACTACTAGTTTAACAAGCAAGAAATGGGATATTTTAAGGCCGTCAAGTTCCAAATGACTCCACCTGTTTTCTGATGACTGCGGCAGACTGTTTACCTCTGAATGTGACAGTGTGAGCTGGTACGTGTTGGCTTGTTGGTTGGTACAGCTGGATGCAGTAAATATACCAAACACATTTAAATCAAAGAGGCTAAAGCCCAGTGTGGTGACAGTAATCCTGCCACAGCGTTTTAAATTGAAGCTATTGGATTCATAACTCAAGTCTGACTCAAATCTAATCACTTTAAACCATCTTATACAATGTAAGCAACAGCTACAAACAGTGGCAGCATGTCTTACACTCCAACAGTTCAGGCTCTGAGGTTCTGTTGTGAACTGGCTGAACACCATCAGTGATTCATCAGTTGTTTGGCCACCGGCTGACGTGTAACTCCTGATCATATTCATGTTTTTACACAGTGAGGCTGTTAAAACTTCTACTTGTCCCTCTTATTTCGACAGTTAATGCCAGCTCTGTCAGAGTTAACATTAAATTGTTAGTTTATGTTCATAACTGTGGTAAATAAAACAGCACGGTCAGAAACAAACACAAGGAAAATAATCTTTTCATTTCAGATGCCCTTATGGAATGTGTTACTGCTGTAAGATTCAGATTAGAAGAATTAAACTGTCCGCTTCCAGACGGATGTTGTGTTTTTCTTTAAACCACCACAGATTTGTTCGGACAACAGCTACAGAGGGAACGCTGACACTGATGTGGAGTGCAGGTGCTGCTGTGTCGTATCACCACCATGACGGCCGCTACGATCGATGGAAACCACATGCAAAATATCACCGCCAGCCAGCCGCACTTAACTCTAGGCTGTGCTGATGTGTGTGTGTGTGTGTGTGTGTGTGTGTGTGTGTGTGTGTGTGTGTGTGTGTGTGTTGATGTGTGTGTTTCTAACCCCTGCTGTTTGATAAGTAGACACAGACAGACTGCCAGTATTGTGAATCAAGGTCAGCTCACCGCCAATTACACTGGCAGAGATGAAACACACACACATTATTATTTAAAACCTTTCCTTCCGCTCATGGCGTGTGATTGAAAAAGCAGCAGACAGCAGGCGTCGCTGACCTTTCCAGCCTCTTTCTGTCAGCTCATGACGAATGCACACAGAAACTTCCATCTCCGGCATCAAACAGAAACAAGTTTAAAAACCACTTGGGCTCTAAAATGAGTTGTTCTAAAACTTGTACTTTGGTGGCCTTAAACTAAAACTCAAACATAAATATTCAAACTACACTTTAGTGCAGACTTGAACTATGAATTGAATGAAAGACACAAGTGTTGATGATGTGATGACACTTTACATTTTTATTTCCTGCCTTTTAGATTTATTTTAGTATAAAAGGGTGGGCACTCTAAATGTGGATTTGATTTAATTGGTAGTAAAGTGGGAAGGTGGGAATAAACCAGCTTCAGCTCCTGAGCCACAGCCAGAAGACCAGTATGTAACTCCATCCATCCATCCATCCATCCATGGATGGGGCTGGAGTCTATCCCAGCTGACTCAGGGTGAAGGCAGGTTCACCTGGACAGGTAACCAGTCTATCACAGGGCTACACTTAGAGACAGACAACCAAGCACACTCACATTCACA
>NW_007577746.1:763625-796105 GCF_000690725.1 Stegastes partitus | reverse complement strand
CTAACTCATATTATTAAAACAGTTTTCAAAGGACGCCAAACAGTGAACATTAAACTACAGCTGTGGTTAAAATGAGCGTAGCATTTGTTGTGCTTCATTTCTGTTGCATAAAAATGAACTTAAGAATTTTATAACAGGTTTAATAACATTACTGTCACTGACTCATTACTGTAAGGCTGTTGTTTACTTTCTAATTTACTGTTTGGTCACACAAAAGTAAAAAATAATGTGGGTTTTTGGTTGATTTATAGAGCATAAGGTGTAGAAATAACATATTACAAGTAAAGGTTTTTTAAAAAAGAAAAAAAAGAAAAACATTTCTTTTAATTTAATGTAATTAATAATTAATTAATAATTTTTAATGTTTTTATTGTTGTTTATTGTGAACACTTGTGTCAGCTGCTGCATAACAAATCGCCCCTCGGGGACAAATAATACATTTGAAGTTTGAGGTCATGCATTTCTATTTTTACTTCAGTAAAAGTCCACAAGTAGTTTACCAACAGTAACGAAAATACAAGTATTCATTGTTCATATTTCAGGACGGTGTCTATAACTGGGTTGTAATAACTAATGCAATAATGTGTTCATTCTAATACTGAAGCTGGTAAATGCCATTTTGCTTTGTATAATTTATTGGCTTGTGGATTTACTCTGGGGTATTATACTAACATTTATTTGTTGATCACATTTTGGATTATTGAAATAAATTCCACTTTCCACTGCTGCGAAACACGTGACACAAACCTCCACACGTTAGCTCCCAGCTTTACATGAATCACCAGGTGTTTTCAGAACCGATTCTTCAGTTTGACTGATTTGTAGAGATTCTCATATTCCTGCTTCTTACACGTGAACATTCTCTGGTTTCTTTTCTCTTCTGTGACTGTAAACTGAATCTGTTTGAACTGTGGATAAAGCGAGGCGTCCTGGGCCTCTGGGAGACACTCTGTGATGTTTGTCACCATTTTCTGACAAACTGGAGACCAAACAACCAGAAAACAATCAACAGAATAATCCACAGAGAAAATGCTCATTAGCTGCAGTCCTGTTTTACACATAATGTCTATTTGTTGAGACTTAGAGAGTCAGTAACTAACTGAAGGTCTGTCTGAAGTTTCAGACTTTGTCCTACAGACTGAATGTACAGTCATGACCTTGGAAAGTCATTCTGCTGAATCTGGAGCAGCTCCAGAGCGTCCGGGTGACGTCACAGATTATATGAAGCACTCAGTCAGAACAATTTAACAGCCCAAACAGTTGCTTCAAATCAATCCAGTGATTTTCACAACTTTGCTACGATGCTCTCTTCAGCTAATACACCGACAGTAAAGGCTCACTCCCAACATCTGGATGCCAGTACTGAAATACAACAACCCTGAGTCAGGATTCTTGCTTTTGACAAATACACTTGGTCATTTCAGTGTTGTGCCAGGAAAGCATAGGTGGTAACTGAATTTAAACACAATGAAACTGAGGCCTGTGTTATCTGATTTCTCAGACAGGCCCCTGAAGGATATGAGAGTTACAGCCTTCATTTGTGAGAGATGAACTTTTCCTCTCTGCTTTCTCTCTCCTTCCACCGTAGACGTTATCTGTGTGAACAGCTCAAAGACGCAGAGATCAATATAAAGCCGGCAGGTCTGGAGAACAGTGTCCTCTTTAATCTGGACCAAGAGACAAAGACAGACAAAGACAGCAGCAGAGAAGAAAGAAAGGGCCAGGGACAGGAGCTGAGGAGCAGATATGAGACTCTAGCAGTAACAAGAGGTTTCATTTTGGAGGAGCTCCAGTCCATGTGCACCAAGAAGAGCTGCAGCATGACATCTGCTGTTTTCCTTCAGAGTCCCACCTGCTGAGAGTTTTAGTAGGTGGGACTCTTCTACACCATTCAGACAGTAACAAAGGTCAGACCTCTATCAGGGGTGTGTGTGTACAGGACTGGACGATAATGTGCTTTTCTGTGATATACTGTATATTGCAACATACAGAATGTTCACCAGATGACTTGAACAACTCTTTTTGGAAAGAAATATTCATTCCTGAACGATCGGGGTGATTTTTTTAGGGGAGCACTGCAGAGACAATATAAAAAAACATTTTTATAAAGCTGCCCCTCATAAAGAGCTTTGTGGTGCTGATTAAAATGTTCAAACTAATTAGTCGTGTTGCTCCGTGTGGAGGTAGCAGCTGTAAGGCACTGCTGACAAACAACCTGTTTTTGGTCAACATCATCCTTTCTGTAGCCAAATGATTTCCATATAGGTGACTAGGGCGGCACAGCTGGAGCTAAAATGATACTCATGATCATTATATTGATGATCAGCCTGTTTACCACAATTATTCATTGTTTCAGACACAATGCATTATTTATTGCACTTTGACGTGGACACTAGCAGAGCACTGCTTTCATTTCCATGTTGTGCTACATTCCTGCTAATGTACAAATCTGCATCAAAATAGATTTGGTTCTTCTTCAGCTGAATTCAGAGCATCTCCTAGAGGCAAAATATAAACCAAGCTGTAGCCAGATATCTCCCTCGCTGACCATCTGCTCATAGACAGACACTACAGCTGCTCTCTGTTTGCTGAAGCCCTCACCTGCAGGCCAGGTAGAAGCCGGCTGGTCAGCTGGGCACAGAGAAGCCTCTAGTCTCCACTCAGCTCCTGCAGCAGCTCAGACCAGTGTGTGACCTGCAGCTGCTCTACAGAGAGTGACAGAAGGCATTCTGATGTCACAGCAACACAAGCTAATACCAAGTGACTACACTGGGTTACAAAAAAATACTGTTTTGACGGTGTCTAGGATTTTTTTTAAAACTGATTTAGAACATTTGTGCAACGCTGAATTCAAACATGACATCTGCTTTTCTGTATCAGGTTTTTATGCCAACTCGATTTTAAAAAATCGATTTTACCACTAAATCGATGACATTTGTTGACATTAGCGATTGATTTGTTTTAGTATTTCTCATATGAAATTGGATTTTAGAGGAAATGTTTCATTTTCTAATCTTTTTCATCAGTTAAATGATCCACAAGCTGATGAGCATCAACATTTGTAAAGGTAAATAGAAGTAAATTACATGTTTCATCAAACCAAAATTTTGACCTCATTGATCAAAACCAACGTAATATTTGGATTCAGCACATTGCTGCTGTCCAAAATCAGCTCAAAAAGCTTTGACACCAAAATGGGTGTAGACCAGTGTTATAGCTACACACATGGGCCGTTTCCCATGAGCACAGTTTTCTATTAACAGAGTCGTCCACGGAGAGACTTTATTTTTATGAGAGAAGCCTTTAAACACCAGTATCACAGTCCATCGTGTTCATTTAATTGTGGGAAGCTAAAAACTGTGTCTTCATAATAAAGTGAAAAAGAAAAACTCCCAAGAAGCCTTAAATCAAAGTCCATGATGTTTTATCAAACAGACAAAACCATGCCAGACTTCTTGTATCAAGCAGGAAACAGGCTGTAGTCTGATGTGTCTGGGCTGATTTCATTACTTCACATCACGCTACCTGTGAGGTGTCATGAGCTTTCCCATGTCGATGCTGTGTATGGGCCTACTCACATCCTGAGTCCCATTCAGACACACCACTCACTGTATAGTGGTCACGCTAACTCCCAGTTCTTCTTTTTATTCAAACTAAACTTCTGAAACCAAGTGAACTACTTCATAATTTAAAGTTACAGCCAATTAGATCAGTGAAATGATACAACCGTGTGCAGGCTTCTTTGTATTAATGACTCTTTGTACAGGTAAAAAAAATTAGGCAATTTGATTAAACCCAAAAAAAAGTACTTGCATTTGAAAAAGCCAAAAGATATTATCAAATAAATGAACCCAGCTGCACCAGGACTGAGGACAACAGCTTTGTTAATATGATTGTTTCACAAATGTTTGGTACATGTGAGGAATACAACTTTCTGAATAAGTCTGTTCAGCTTTGCAGCTCCTATAACACAGAAACACAGCAACACACTGCATGACGATTAAATCATACGCTCCAGCTCGTACTAAACACACCGGACACAGTGGATGTACTGATACATGTCTGGTGTTATGCATCCAGGAAGACGTCTGTATGTAAAGATATGATGAAACCTCTCTGGTTTCCTTCAGCTCACTCTGCACCTCTTTGTTCTTGTGTCATCACACACGTGGTAGCGAGTGATGAATGTGTGTGTCGCTGTGCTGGGCGTGTGCCTAAAGATGGTGTAATCCTTGAGGGAGGAGCAGGACAAAAGAAATGATAGCCATCCTGCTCCATCCATCTTCTCCTCTCTGACTCCATCATCCCTCCGTCATCACCCTGCTGTGTTTGTCCAGAGGTGTGTAGCTGCCAGACTCTGTCCTTCTTTGACTCTCTTCACATTCTGCTGAATTAAGGAAGTAGGAAAGACGATGAGAAAGCTGGCCGGGACAGAAGGAAGGAGGGATGATGAGAGGAAAAGAAGAGCGGGGGAGGGGAGTGTCCGGGAGACAAGGAGGTGGGGTAATCACATTTGATAGTGCTTCCTACCACTCCCCTGGAACAGGTCCTTTGGTTTCATGTCACCCCACCGTTCCATCTCTTTACCGTTTATACCCAAACCGCCAACACTTCACCCACCAGAACAACCATCAAAACAACCAAGACACACATATAGGAATCAAACAACCTTCACTCCAACACAGTAAACTGGAACACATTCTATATCTACATCACACAGGCACTACAGTGATAAGTCAGAACAGTCTAGTGATCTGTTGGGCCTGCCAAAGCCTGGACTCCACAAGACTTATGCAGGTTTTCTGTTAAGGCCTAAAAGCTGCAGCTGTGTGTGATGTTTCTGTAAACCAGCAGAGGCTGTTGCTCGACTGCTGTGGGTACAATAAATGTCAAACACCGTCCCATCTCTGTCTCATTACTTTTAAATGTATTAAAAAGTCGAAAACTGGGATCTAATGTGAGTGATGCGTAGGCTGTCGCTACTTGTTGTTATAGTTTTGTTGAAAGTTACGAAAATGATCAGTTTATCAACGTACTGGTCCCTCAATGTTATGCTGAATTCCTGTCTGAGTTTGAGCCAGTTAGCATGCTTTCTGAGCCTATTCCACTCACCTGCTTCAGGTAAAGTTAGGATCCCTTAATGTTCATTTGTTTATGGGACCTTGATTATTTTAACACTGTGCCAATATTAGAACATTTATAAAAGGCCATAATTAGCTAACACTATTTCATTTTGTGTTGGAACTGTGACTGAGGAAATGTATACGGTCGTGACTCGATAATCCGACACTAAATGTAAAACCTTCTTCTATGTCGGATAGCAAGGCTGTTGGATTGTCAAGACGGAGGTCCAGATACAAGGAGGGCTTGATGCTGGAAGGCTCATGAGTTGTTAATATTCATTGTTCATAGTTGTTATAATAACTAATGTATTGTTAGAACACTACGCATCGCTGGATTTCACGCTAAACTGACCGGTGTGCTTGTTCACGTTCCGTCCACTTCCACCCCGGGGCAGCGCTCTGACGGGGTGGAAGTGTCCAGAACACACAGGCAGTACTTGGCTGCTGATGCTAGTTTAGTTAGCGCTCACACTTCTGTTTCCTCCATCGGTGGCGGCGGGGGAGTGGCAGATACGCTCCACCGTTACCATCCATGTTTACTTCCATAAACACTGAGCACGCTCGCTGCGTGTGACGTCGTCGTGTCCTCTTCTGCGCATGCGGGACACTTTTGGGTCGTATGAAGTTCACACAGCAGATCACATACAAGTCGCATTGAACTGGAAACGTGAAGGAAGTCACAAAGAAATCCTCATTGAGCATCAAGTCCTGCAGTGTGAACGTAGCCAATCTGTGGGATTGTTCAGTCAGATAATACGCCGTCATCCTGATTGGTGACATTAAATGTCATGTCGGAGTCACAATCCAAGGCTGTCGCTATGTTAAGGCTGTTTTTATGGGTTCTGTTGGTTTTTCCTAAAAACCCGTTGGACAGCAGGTTTAGGATTGTTAAGGGTCGGTTATCGAGTCACGACTGTATTCCGCTAAAAGGTGTCGGAAACAAATGTTTAACCCGCCTTCATAAAACCAGACTTGTGCTCATGTCATTGTGGTTGGACTGTAATCATCCCTAATGGCTTCCATCAGGTACAGTATATCTCTAATAAATCACAACCTCCCAGTACTTCAGTTTTTAGAGTTGTACAACTTTCTGAGAATCACATCCAGCTGAAGCAGACACCACACGCCTCATACTGTCCTGAGCTTTTGATGAAAGGGATTAAACTGGAGTTGAAATGGAGTCTTTCAGTGCAAATAATACAGTTGGTCAAACCAGAAACAAGATGCAAGACTTGAATCTATGATGGATGAATGGAGCATAATTTTACCCTTCATCATGATTTTTAATGCAAAAAAGTCTCACCAACCTGAAAGTATGTTCACAGTCCACCGACATGTGTTGTGGCAACGCTGGTTTTTTCAGATCTCAGCTATTAACTCTGTGAGTACTTTAAGTTATGATATGAAAAAAAAACTACAACCATAAAACACAAGTTGGAATCAAACATGTCCGCCACAGGAGCATGCAGGCAGCACAATTTATGCCACAGATAAATTTCAGTGGTGAAATGTGACAGTTTTTTTATCGGTGCTCTCATCACAATGAGCACTAAAGGACACGGCCACGTAACCATAAACAGATGTGTTCATGAAGGACTTGCTGACACCCGCTAGAGGTCATCTAACAATAAAACATAACTACGGATAAGCTGCAGCACAAACCACCTCCAGGGTCGCTATGGAGGACGGAAGTCTCAGCGAGGAATCATCATGAAATCACCACGATCTCATAGTTAATGAATAATTCACCAAGCGCTCCTCCCTGGTGTGTGTGTGTGTGTGTGTGTGTGTGTGTGTGTGTGTGTCTAGTCATGCATGTTTGAGACACACAGTCTGCTCTTAAGTGCCTCTGAGCATGTGTTTGTGTCCCATTCATGACAAAGAGACAGAGTACAGAGGGACAGAGGTCGAGCATCCCGGGTTTGTCTGAAGCCTACAGACTGCAGTACACTACCCAGTATAACATGAAGCACAGCTACAGGGCTACTACCAGGATTCTCCGTGCCTGAGAATTTGTTTGGAGGGTTTTCTTCCCTTGTATCTGCAGAGGATCCATAAACCTACTACATCTTCAACTCTGGTAAGCAAGGGAGGTGGGAAGCTGGCTGGGAATCAGTGTCCGGTGACAACAAGCCACGGAGGGAAGCATCCCATTGGCTGGGTGACGTCACAGAGGAGTAACTGAGCGTCCCTGTGGGTCACCCAGTCCCGCTCTGTTTTTAGCCCCGCCGTCTGCCGATGCACTCGCTGCATTTTTCATCACTGCTCCACTCACTCGTCACACTCACGTTGCTTCTTGGAAGACCCATGAAGCATTTGGCTGAGCTCTCACTGTGCCAAAGATCAGCATCACAACGCTTCAGACAAAGCAGCAGTGATTTACTGTATGTCAGCCAAAAAAAAAGCCTGTTTATATGTGAACAAATGTGTTTTACACTCGTGTTGTGAGATTTGATGTCATGTGTTTGATATATTTCACACTCCATGAAGCTGTGAGAAGCATGTGAGGCATGTTTCTGGTATTTTAAACATGTCAAATAGAAGATACGTCTAAAATGCCACTAAAGCTGATCAAAATCAGTATTCAAAGGAAATTCCACAGACTGTAAAAGGAGTCCCATTCAACATCCTAAAGTGTCAAGGTATGTAAAATGTAAACCATCAGTGGGTTTTTCATGAAGCTTTCCTTCATCTACTAGTTCAGCCAGTGATTAACGTCTTATTAAATCAAATTTTACTTATACAGCACCAGTTCACAACGTATGTCATCTCATAGCACTTCACATAGTAAGGTGAAGGCCTTACGCATTTTAAACAAAGAACACAGAACCCAACCGTCCAAAGTAGGACCTGACCCATATGGATGTTTTGAGGCCGATGCCGATTCTGATATTTGGCAAAAAAAATAAAAATTCTGATAACCGATTAATCAGCTGACTAATTTTTTAAAAATGTATAATGAATAAAATCGCTTCTTTTTTGGCTCCTTAATGCTGCAACAACAAAGATCTGAATCACAGGCAGAACATTTTGTTGTTCTACACTTTGTCCTTTAGTGTCTGTCTGTAGTGTCTACAACAGAGAGGAAGTGTCAAGAACAAAAACATGCAGCAGAGCATTAAACATAATATACATCAGTAAAAAAAAAAAGTTTTCCAAACAAACATGTCTGTCATGTGGGTATTTTATGTTAAATCTGCATTGTTCTTCCTATGGAGCATGAATGTAGCTACCAGCTGTACTGATGACTCCATCTGTAGGTTCAGGCCATAGGTGTAGCTGTATGCAAGCAGCATGATGAGTGAAGCTACTGCACAACATTATTGATGCACACGCCTTTCTCAGATGTCCAAACATGTCGTCTTTGACAGAGTTGCATTTTAAATATATAATAGTCACACATAGTCCCACACTGATGTTCCTCCATAACAACACAGTGAGCTGCTGTGACAGCCTGAGACACCTCATAGTGTTTTCTGACAAAGTAAAACTCAGAGTGACACGACATCATGACAGACTGAAGACAGACAGTAATGTTCATCATTTAACTTTTCAGCCTGCACTGAATAAACCCCCCCATCTATCTATCTATCTATCTATCTATCTATCTATCTATCTATCTATCTATCTATCTATCTATCTATCTATCTNTCTATCTATCTATCTATCTATCTATCTATCTATCTATCTATCTATCTATCTATCTATCTATCTATCTATCTATCTATCTTCCCTCTGTATTCACATCCCTCCTACTGAATGCACCTCAACACACAGCAGATGAAGCGATGAACGGCTGTTCTCTACTCAAGTCAATATCTAAACAAAAGCATGAAGATGGTCAGCATGGTGCATCAATCAAAACCATTAAGGGCTACAAGGAATGCAAATTTCAAAAATACAGAGATACTTAAATCCATCCTAGACTGTATCATCAGCTCCATTGTGTCGCAGCCTCCACCTGAGCTGGTGCTGAGCCTCATTACAAGCTGCACAGAGCGGAGATAAGCTCACTGTACAAATCAGTGTGATGGGATCCTGTTGGGCTAATTAACAGTGAGCTGTGGCTAGCTCTTTATAGCCCACTGATGGAGCCATTAGAGGGTTCCTCCTGCTGCCAAGCCAGCAATTATTACAACAAACCAACCAGTGCACATCTCCGAATTAGTGAATACATGCGACAACAACTGATGGAGACGGAGTGAAATCATAAGACCGTCTTTGCTTTGCAAGCAAACGTCTGTCTTTCAGATCACTTCTGACAGCATGACAATACATAAAAGGAAAAACTAAACTTTTCAAACAAAGTGAGATTAAATTTGTTTCAATATTCATCAAAGAAATACAACTAAACGACAACAAGAAGGAGTTTTATGTCATATTCCTGGTGGTACCCTCCCCTCCTCACTAGTGCTGCCCCTCCTTGAGTCTCCTGTTATTTCCTCTGTGTGTTCATGTCTTGGCCTGGCGCTCTGCAGAGCTCTTGTCTACAATCAACCTTCACACCTGGTGTTCATCTCATTCTCCAGTTCCTGCTGCATACATAGCTCAGTCCTACACTCCACTGTCCAGCAGATCATTGTGTCGGCCAGGATGGTACAGATGCTACGACCAAGGACCAGTCCTAGTTGCTCTTCTTGCTGCCTGAACCTTATTTATTCTTCTCCTCTTGTCTGTGTCTAGATCCTGCTTCGCCTCACATCTGCAGTCCACTCGACCAGCCTTGTGTCTTCAGTCTCACCTCGGCTCACTCAGCTCAACTCAGTCCACTGTCTTCATAAGGTCCTGCCCACATGTACACGGACAGCTGTCGACACCACAAACCCGTAGTTGTTGTGATACTGCTTTTCTAGTTTGCAGGACTCTGTTCCATGCATGTTCCTACATACTCCACATATACTCACTGCTGCTAAACATGGCCCTGCAGCATGCAGCCCAACATGTGTGACAACATGGACTGTTTGTACTGCAAGAGGACAAAATCCACATGAGCCAGAAAAATAAATGAAGCTTAAAACAAATGCTCGTCATGTTATGGTAGCATCAGGTCGCTTTCAAAGTCTGCATCAGTCCAGTAGAAAACAATGAAGTGGGCGGGAATACATGATGCAACTTTTCCATGCCAACGTCTGTGGAGGGCTCCATGCAGAAGATGTTACAAAGGCAGAGGTGCACTGAGCTATGCACTGAATATGCAGAGACAATGTAGTGCGCATGTACGGTCAGAGTCCTTCAAGTGGACCACAGCTGACTGCAAAAACAATAATGACTACGTATCCACTGAGTCTGCAGCTGTCCATGTGCACACAAGCAAGAGAGTGTAATCAAGACTTAGGTCCTCCAGACCTAGCTCCACCATTGAAACAAACCAGTTCAAACTATTGGCTGCTGTGTCCAGATATGTTCACTATATCAGTCCACTGCACATGTGCAAGCACCTGTAGCTCCTGGATAGGAAAAGCACCAAAACAACCCTCTTCTTCTACTGTAGTGGCTGATTGAACTCCTCCAGCTGCTGCACTGATGAGCAGGGTTTCAGTAACATTCTGTCTCTTGGTGATTTATGGTTCTCCAATACATGTAAGCGTCTCTACAGACCAACGCAGAGAAGGGCGTCGGGCTACCACAATCCATAACATGTAATCGTGCAGAACTGTGTCGAGAAAGCTGATTGGTTATCTCAACTCCTGTCACAACGAAGTTCATAACAGAGATGAAAACAAAACATTCTTAATATGAGTATTAAAGGAACTTCTGCATAAATGCATTCAATCTATATGAGCAGTGCAAAGAAGTATAATTCCAGTTTCTGATGGTAATGCTAGCTAACATTAGCAGGTCTCAGAAGGAGCAAAGTATCCAATTATGGACGAACACTGAACTCCTGCTGAAAACTAGACTAGAGGCAGCAACAGAACAAAAGCCTGCAGAGCTACATGCTGCCATTTATACACAGACCAGAAAAACACAATGACCATAACATGACAGGTGACTTTCTTTCACTGGTCATGAATGTTTCACAATGATGTGTCAATTATCTACTAAACGAATATACAAAAACGGTTCCTCCTGGAGTTTTAGATTTGGACTCTGGAGATTTGTTTCGATCAATGAGTCCCAGTTTTAGTTTTTTCTCTTTTCTAAAAGGATGTCAGTCATGTCAGAGATGAGGATAAGGTCACTCAAACTAAGAGAGTTGTTGGTTGAACTATTTAATCTGGGGTCGCTGTCCTCAATCATGTTGGCCAACTGTGACCCATAAATATAGTTCAGTGGTGTTGTGTAGTGACAATCCACCCAATAGATGGTGACAAACTGCAAGCTCTACAGAAAAGGTCAAGGTATTATTTACAACTTCCAATTCAGGTCCTGATTAAAACTAATAATAAACCTAACAACAAAGTGGTGTGTTGTGTCTGCGTTGGGTTCTGAGCACAGCTGAGTGAAAGGCCACTGAGTACGAATATAAATAGCTTCTTCTATAAATGATTTACTGTAGCGTACTTTCAGCACTGAAGTATGTGCTGTAGAGAAACATTACTATTTCATAGTCATGCACAAAATTCCAACGCCATTCACGATATAGTTGCCTGACTGTGTATCTGGTGTCATTAGCATCTATGATCTCTGTTGTGCAGCTGCTGTGTCAGTCTGTCATTCACAGATGGAGGGAGGGGACTGCTAGAGAAGCTAATCGCAAAGAATAAATAAATAAAAAGTTAACAATCACAAGTAGAACCGAACTAGAATCTGTTGAGGGGATGTGAATGAACAACGCTATATATGACTTCTTAAAAATGCAAATCCAAGATGCAAAAGTCACAGAAACCCCCTGAACAGTTCCGTGGTGGCGCCGTGGTGAGCACTCTCATCCGACCTTTCTATGTGGAGTTGTGGGTTTTTTTCCAGATGCTCCAGCTTCTTCTCACAAGCCAAAGACATGCATGTCAGATTACCTAGAACAACTAAACTGATCGTAGTCGTGTGTGTGTGTGTGTGTGTGTGTGAGCATTCATGGTTGTCTGTCTCTGTAACCTGTCTGTCAGCTGGGATAAGCTCCAGCCCTCTATGACTCTGTGGAAACAGGCAGCTTAAAGACAATGGCTGGATGGACGGATAGATAGACAGGAGTTTACATTTTGAGGCTCTCCTGTTGTATTTAATGTTGGTCATTATGTCAAATACAAGAAAAGGAAGAGTCTTCTCTCCCATTTAGTGTAATGATCAACATTGTCAATACATGATAAAACAATGTTCTCATAAAAAATATCTAGATCATTAATAAAAGAAATACCAAACACGGCTGCTCTTCTCTGTTACATGTCCCAGTGCATGTGTTTGGGTTATGGGGCTGTAGGTCAAACAAAACAAATCATTTGAAGACATCGCTTCTGGAAGTTGTGGGAGACATTTTCTATCATTTTCAAGCATTTTAAAGACCAAGCTATCCATCAGTTACTCTGAAAAATGATCAACAGATGAATCACTGAAATAGGTCTTTCTTTGCAGTCCTCCATCCATCCATCATCTCTACACCTTAATCCTCACTAGGGTCATGGGGGCTGGAGTCTATCCCAGCTGACTCAGGGTGAAGGCAGGTTCACCTGGACAGGTAACCAGTCTATCACAGGGCTACACTTAGAGACAGACAGTCTTTGCTGTCGTAAACAAGTCAAAACCCACCTAAAACTGAAAGCAAGCAGCACTGACAGTGCACTGAGGAAGGTCTGCAAGCTGCCTGGGTCATAATTCACACTCGGAACAGAAGACAAAAGAGAGAAATCCAAACAAAACAAAGCAGAATTCTGCCAAATGGATCAGGGTTCTACGGGTCTGGATGTGGTTCAGAGCAGTAACTGCAATAGTTGGTGGGTTTTGGTGTCATCTCCCCCCTGATGCTCTTGTTTGCGTGGTAGAGGACTGCTTGATGGCCGACACCTCCCACTATCACGACTGGACAGTAAACCTTCTTTAGTAACGTCTGGCCTTTTAATGTGTTTTTCTTTTCTTTCATTGCTTTCACTTATTAGTCACCCCCTCAAACCCCACCCCTCTGCCTTAGAACTGGTACCAGCCCCTCTTCACGTCATGGTGCTCTCTGCACCACTGCAAGTCATAAATCCAACAAACCGTGACCATAATACAGTCATTTAATATTATCATGTATAAAACTGTGCTGTCTGTGTCTGTATGTTTTGTCTTATTTTTTTATTTGTTTTGTTGTCATATTGCACAAAAACAAACAAACAAACAAACAAACAAACCTGGAAAGCGCTGTTGTGAAGCTAGAATGTGAACCTCAGTGAACCTCCAGGGTCTCCAGCTGAGCTACGTTTGCACTGAGGAGTGCATTCAGGCCTCAACTCCTCTAACTTCTTAAAACACATTTATATCAGAGAGCTTTTCCTGATTTTATTTAAGTTTTTATGTTTTTTAGCTTCCTGCTTTAATCGTGTCCTTTGTACTTTTCTCACTTATTCTGTGTGCTTATTGTATTTTGATTTTTATTTTATTTTTATTGAAAAGCAGTCTGTAACTTTTGTTCTGAAAAGTGCTCTATAAATAAAGTTTATTATTGTTGTTGTTATTATAACTGATTTCAGTTGGTAACTAAATACGTACTGAGTCATGAAGAACGGTTTTAAGCAAACAAACTGCTTCCTAATATTATACTTACTTATATTATATACTTTTTTGTATAAACAATCAGGCCAATAATGGCAGAAACCTAATCTATGATAGATATGATCAAGAGATGATTGTGGACAGTGTCTTCATGCCATTTATTATTCCTAAAACATTCACTGCTGTTCACATTAATATAATCTGGGTGAGTCTGTTCCACTCAACTCTTCCCAAAATCTGTCTCCTACAGAAACACTTTGTCACAGTTACAAACCTCTGCTCACCATCTGCTCCTCCATTTCAAGAAACTGGCGAGATGATCGGAAAAAAGTCACGACTTAAAGACGGAAAGAAAATCAAGACAACTTCAAGTTTAATTTTGAAACTGCCTCTCAGATTCCTGCTCAATGAGCTGATCTTCATCTTCCCAAACATCAGACAATCAGAGATCAAACTTTATGCTGCTCCAAATTTAAGGAAGTGCTATCGTCAATGGGTAAAGTACCTTGTTTGAGCCGTACCTGTGGAAAATACTATTCTGTTGACACACACACACACACACACACACACACACTGAGATTGATAATAAGACTCAGTGGGAGTAAATCATCTCCTAAAGTCAGGAGCAGAGTACTGTGTGGGATTGCATGGACTGCATCATCAGATGTTGCATTATACAGGCTACATATACACATCCTCAGATGGTGGAGGTTTGACTATAAACAGAAACTGGCCCTTACAACAACTGCTCATACGAACAAGAAGCAAACATCCTGACAGTCAGCACTGAAGCACACACTGGCCTGTGCCTTCAAGTAGCTCACATTTGTACAGGTTCAACAAACAGCTGGTGGTCCCTTCAATTCTTCCAACATGCACATGGAAGCACACCTAAAACCAGCCGTCACTGCATGTGGCGAAAGGGTCGATGCTTTAAACACATCAATATCTTTACATGGACAAAGAATCAAATGAGTGTGTGTAATGTGAAAGGAGTGTCTTGTAGTAATGAACCCACACAGAATAATAACCAAGCCTGCAGTCCCCCCCCAGCTTGTTGAAGCCGTTTAACATCTGTTTTTTCATCCCCACCGCAGCGCAGATTGCTGTCATTGTCTTTGTTTTCACCAAGCAGTTGTTTTCAAAGGAGAAAACAAATTGTGATGAAGCCACTGTTCACCACCTGCTCAGCAGCAAACTGCAGACAGACGGACAAGCTGGAACACAACGAGGCAGGACAGGCCTGCTATTATCAGATCCACAACTCAGCATATTTCTGATTATATGTAGCGGTATTATTTTTAACTGGTTTTAAATCAAATGAGTTAATTGAAAAATGTGCTACTTCGGCTCTGATGCCTCAAAGTCCACCCAGAGCACAGCCTGTATTATGAGGCCATGATCACTGAAGGATAAGTTGTTGAAAAGGTCTGTTTTCATTTTTTTTAAATGTGCTGTTCTTAACTTTGACACCAAGATTGTCATTTTTACTGCAAATGTATATCAGTTCCAAATATCAGAAGACTCTCCTTGACTATTAATAATTAGAATCAGTATCTGGTCAATCCCATTCTGGCACAGTTTTTATAAATAGCAACATACTTCTGTCAGGATGTGGTGGAGACCAAACTGGAGTTAACAGGAGAGAGACTAAAGAACTCATATTCATCATGTGAACGGAGACAACAGTTCAAATAAAAGACTAAATGGCCCTTTGTTTACAGCCTGCTGTGCTGCCCTCATCTGGCCAAAAGAAACAATCAGGTAAGTTCCCTGAAACAAGACAACAGTGATTATTATTTCTCTTTTCAACTTCATTACAGATGAACTGCAAGCTCCTACTGATCCCCATCAGACTTTGCATTCAGTCCCTCAAACCCAGCAGGACTCCTGTGCTGAATCACAGCCTGACCTCCACTGACTGAACCGGTTTATTTAAGGTTATGCAGCATAAGTTCAACATTCCTTCAAATACAGATGTTCTTTGAACCAGTCAGTGCTATGATGCTCCCTGTTCCTGTCAGAGGGACAGCAAAGGAAAGTTTGCTTCAAGTCGCCAAACAAAGGAAACGAGTTCTCCCTGGTGTCTCCCAAACATGACGTTGTTCTTCAACTATAACCTGCACTTTAGTCGATGAATCGACGTCGTGCTGCAGGCTACTGGTCAATATGTAGGTTTATGAAAAAAGTTTGAGATCAGGTTTGCTGATAAAATGTGAAAAAACAACATAACCCCAGAATTACAATAAAATGAAAATCACATAAAAGATGAAACAGATGAGCATGAGTGGGTTCGGTTCATCTGAAAATGTAAATATTAATTTAAAAAAGTGATGATGAGCATGTGTTGGGCCCGGTTAGTGCCGGTGCTGTGAGCTGGGCCTGTCTGCAGCCCATCAGGACCGTTAATGCGCACAGAGCCAACAGTACCACAGGACAACACAGCAGCACGTTATTTTCCACTTTGTAAGCTGAGAACATCTCCTGTGCCTTCAGCGGCTGCATCAACAAGCTCTTCCTCCAAGTCTGCAGTAACGCGTTACTTCTCAGCTACCACACTAATGCATTACTTTTCGAGAGGGGAGCCTTACACCTGCTGAGCCCACCTCCTGCAGCTGCTCCAGCTCCAGCCTCAGTGCCTCCTGCTCGGCCTCCAGCTCTGCGTACTGCTGCTTCAGGCTCTGGTTCTCCTCCAGGACCACCAGCCCGCACTCCGCCGCCCGGATCTTCTCGCGGTTGGCCTCCGCCAGCTCCCGGGTGAGGCGCTCCACCTCGGCCCGGCACTGCTCCACCGTGTCCCCGCATCCCGCTCCTCCGGCAGCCATCGCCCCTCTCTCCCTCCCTCTGCCCTCTCCGCCCTGCGTCGGATGAGCAGAGAGCCCCGCCGGAGGGAGAAACAGCTGAGGTAGACAACAAACCCCCACCGCCTCCCCTCCGAGGAATCACAGAGCCGCTTCAAATCTCATCCACAGTAAACATCCGAGGGCTCGATGTCCTCACAGCGCTGCCGTCATCGCGGAGAAAGTCCTCTTCTGCCAAGTGATGCTCGAAATGATGCAGCTTCTCATCATCTGCCCGCATCTCTTTCCCCTCCCTCTGCTCTGTTTTCTGCTTATTCACCGGCATCAGGACGCCATCTCTGCCCGCAGCCCTGGAGCAAGGCACGCTCCCCGCTGCGCGTCATGCTGCTGCAGGCTCGGCGTGTGGATCCCGTCTGGCGGAGCGCAGCCTGCCTCCCGGAACCGCACGGCCGACATGCACGATGCGCCCTCTGGAGATCAGCCTGATCCCTGAGAGCAGCTCTGTCCTCAGCTTCCTGCAACAACAAACCACTACAGACGGTTTCATTTCTACACGTTTTTAATGTTTAATCACATTTTTGAAAAACAGGGAATATACAAAAACAAAGTATGTAGGCAACCCAGAGATCACTATACAATACAGAGAGGCTCCTGGTTTATAGCTGTATAGAGAATTATTTGTACTTTACACCTATGAATATATTCATTTATAGGTGTGTGTTTGTTTAGCTGGCACTGGGCTCTAACATGGCCTACTGAACACAGATGTAAATTCTAATTTATTCATTATAATCTGCATAATTTCAAACAATCTCAAAATACAAAACACACAAACATGTGAGGAGTTTATTCAGATCACACAAACAGGGATCAAAGTGTGCATTCTTACTAATATGACAGCTGTTATTTCTGCTCTTAGCCAAGTATTCAGATATTACTTGTTTTCTACTTCACACCTACATGTAAAGATACTGGTTTGTACTTTTGACTAAAGCTAACCTACAGCCTGTTTGTACATACAGTGATAAATGCATTAGACCACCACCCAATGTCAGGTGTATGCACAGCTGCCCTAAACTAACAGCATTGGTAACTACCTAAATCATTTTTTTTTAATGTTTCTGTAACGGTTCATACACCAGCATGTGTAGAAGCTGTTTAACCAAAATGATATGTTTAATGCTAGAATATAATTATTATTGTTGTCCATGAGTTTTTACATTTACTGTTTTACAAAAGAAGAAAACATAGTAAAGCACATTATTATTTCTTTATTAAGATGTCAAATTGTGTTTGCATTCCTGAACAGAGAAATTAGGTTTAGTGGTTGAATGTAATGCTTGATTCATTTGTGACTCCTCAGAGAAGCCCAGTGGATCAGGTTTGGGTATAAAAAGGTGAATTCAGTTTAAAATTCCTCATTCCAGTTTAAAATGGTGAAACGTGGAGAGCTGAGCGTGAAATAAAGCACTTCAGGATGCTGGATGGTCTACACACATAGATAAACAGTGCTTAACAAATTAGACAGCTGGTCTAATACATTTATTTAGCAATGTATATAAGCAGTGGTACATTTTATCACCACTTCTGACTTCTCACTGCTTCGGTTCTGTTTTTTTAATGGGTCAGCTCAGAACAGCAGCTGTGCATATTATGGCCTGTTTTACTGGATCTCAGTGTTTCCCACAGGTGGAGAATTTGGTGGTGGTGGGCAGAGACTCAGCAGTTTAGAGGAGGAGAGCCTAACACAGGTGTTTAAATAAAGCTAAGATTTACAGATGTCCACCAAATGTCTCACATTCACACTACTGGTAGATATCACAATTTTCCAAGGTTCCTTGAATGTCTCACCTGCATCCCTGGATGCTAGCAGGCCTGTACATAGAAGTCACTGCAGCTCTGATAGGTATGTGGCCAGCAGTTAGTTTGAAAAGACCGAAATAAAACGTCTAATGTCAGATGTAGCTCCGCACGTACCTGTATGTCTGCATGAGACACACAGCGGCTGACTGTCAGGCTGACAGTCAGCCTGCAGCCTTGACACCCTCCAGCTGGGCTCCAGGAACAGCTTCACCCGGTTAGCAAACCACTTCCAGCCCTGTGGCCACATTCCATCTACAATCCCTGCAATTTATCGCAAAATGACAAACGCATTTCTTCTACCTGCCATTGTGTAGAGGATGTGACCGTGCTAGTGAGCCGTGACCCACCCAGCAGCAGGCTGTAGGCTACGGGTTATAAATAGAAGGAGCTGCTGTAGTAGTTTACGACTGCTCAATCAAATAGCATGTACCCTGGAAGCTAACACGGTGTTACTCCAGACAGACTGCTGATGATTGGTCCATGGACAGGCCTGCCCTGTAGCAGCTGCCGTCATCCCATCAGACGTGCAGGAGATGCTGACTCCGCTGCTCATCCTCCACTCTCTCCTCCTCCTCCTCCTCCTCCTGCTGCTGCTGCTGCTGGGCTCCGGCCTCCAATCAGGTGCGTTCATCCTGGTTCCTTCCAACAGGGTCACGTCATCTGAGCTCAATAACGCTCCGTGATCACTGCTATTATTTTTTGTATTTGTAAACTCGGCTTCGGTTAAATGCAGATTTTCTCTGATTGTGGTTTCACAGCCTGTACTGCCCCCTTCTGTGTCCGCCGTTTGTTCCAGTGGGTGGGTTATGCACTGACAGGAATGTTTTGTGTAAAATAGAGTCTAATATATGCTTGGCTAAAAACCTGGACGTGTGCTGATGTGTTCTGTGCTTGTTGGTGTCGCCCTGCTCAGATGGATGCTGTGGATCAACGCTGACATGAGATAAGCGCCCTCTGTCTCCGCCGAGCTGCTGCAGCGCCGCGGACGCACCACAGACGCGAACACTTCGCATCCGAAAACGCCGGAGTACAGAGATTTGACATCCTGTTTTATCAGTGAGCTGTGTCATTCTGAAGGTTCGCCATCTGCCTGCACATAATGGTCCCGAGCCTGCTCTCCAGAGGTGATGTGAGCTGAGCTAGCGGGGAAGCCGCAGAGGAGCTGTGCGTGTGTCGAGGTGCTGATGCGGCTGTGACAGCAGCGAGCATGGCTGCCGGGAAGTTGCTGCTCTACGCCGGGCTCTCTCTTTCTCTTTGCGCCCTGGGGATGCTGGCCGTGGCGATGTGCTCCGATCACTGGTACGAGACTGACGCCAGGAGGTACAGGGACCGGTGCCGAAGCTATTCCAGCCGCCGCAAGGACCCGGGCTTCATCTACATCCCCAACAACAGCCTCCCGCTGCGGGCCAGCCGGAGCAGCCTGCCGCGCTGGGAGGAGAAGCTGCTGCTCGCCCGGAACCGGCGGCAGCTGTTCGCCATGAGCGCCGCGGACGACTGCCACAGGCAGTATAACTCCACCAACATGGGGCTGTGGAGGAAATGCCATCGGCTGGGTTTTGACCAGGAAATCGAAGATCTCATCCGGAAAGGTAAGAATGAAGTGGGTCTGAAGTTGTTGCACGAGCAGCAGCGAGCATCCGAGACGTCCTGAGACACAGACGGTCATAAAACATGGATTGGGCTGCTCGGTGGTTCTGTTCATTTGACCAAAGGGCAGACAAGGGCAGCTGTTTTCCTATGAATGCAAATGTTGGTGAAAGGCTGAGTGTGTGTGTGTGAGGGATGGATGGCCTTGGCTGCAGACTGCTTGTTGTCATGCTACATGTTCATGGTGACGCTGGCCGTGTTCAGGTCTCATTGTCGCTCTCCTGTAGCCTGCTGGAGCTGCTGCTGCTGCTGCAAATGATGACATAATCATTCCAGCCAGCTAAAGCACTCACCATGAGACAGGAAGAGTTCTGGGCTGGGCTGGGAGACATTCTGCCCACTCACTGCACGTGTGGACAGTGTTGTATGCTACAATAATCTGGTCCTGGGACTCATTTAAACTGGCCTCCTACACTTTTAATCACAGCACCACGGTCCATTAACTAGATTTGTACTGGCAGGTAGTAAAGCATGACCCAACCCAACAGGGGGGTTTAGTCAGGTTGCTTCATACTCAGCACTTCACGAAATGCAAAGACTTATTTCTGTTTGAGGTTTGATGTTGTTGTTGTCGGAGTTCCTGCTGATGGGCCAAAAAAGAAGTAATGTGAGAACAATATAAGTCAACACATACCTACATGTTCGACCAAAGTCTGTGTGGCTGTTATCAGAGTGTGAAATGATCAAGTCACATCATACATTTACCTTTGCTGATGTTGCTGAGCAGTAGGAGCAGCTTGGACCCTGCTCAGAGGAGGCCAAAGGGCAGGCTGAGTACCACAGATAGACCCGACACCAACACTATGCATGTTTCATGGATTTATTAAAGGTTTTATGGAAATAGAGCAAAATCTGCTGATAAAAAAATATACATTCAGCAAATTAAATTATTATTTTTGGTGATGTAGACACTTGTGTTAATCCATCCATCNCAACCTCAGAAGTCTGAATCTGAGTTTGCTGGTCTGGCAAAAAATAAAAACAATCAGTAAGTTTAGAAAAAGACACATTTTTAGAAATAAATACTGTATGAGTGGTGTCTTAGTCAGAAGGTATGATCATGATTAAACACAACACAGAGCAGCAGAGATTTACTCTCAACATGTGTTCATCGTACAACAGACGTGTAGCCGACGATCCCTCAACACTTAATTCATATCTGGGTCATTTAAATACACTAAGTGGTCATTGCTAAAAGAATTCTAGCCATTAAATGTATAGAAACTGGATCTGATGTCATTCTTATCTGAAAGATTATAACTTTAAAAGCACTTTGATCTCAGAAAGTCTTTCCAGCCTCCTGGGTTGGTTTTATTTATATTTATTTCTGCAACGGATGGCCCGATTGGTACCAGTCCAATGAAGCTGGATTTTATTGCTAAGAAATGACAGAGCAGCCACTTTGGAAATGGCATACTGAAAATGAAAACAGACTTCAGAAAACTGATTTTGAAACTGCTGAAAATAAGTAATAATGAACTGTTGAAGTGAAAAGAACGGAGTGAAATAACATTTCATTATGATGACTGAATTTCTTCACTGTTGTAATCATATACATTTTTCGTTCATATTTATGAGTCATCTCACGGTGTTTTAGTAACTGATCCAGTCCTGAGCCAGAGTGAGGAGACTTTTATTGTGAAGCTCCGTGTGGCTGTGAGCGGTATATGATCTCTCCTGTAGCCGCTCAGCGCCGCACGTTGCTAGTTAGTTGCAATGTTGTAGCTATTAGCACGATAGCCGTTCCTGCGCTGGGAGGGAGACCCGACGTTCACTTTAATAAACCTACGGCTGATTCTTACTCATTTACAGTCTGACCAGCTGCTAGCCAACAGAAATTATTCAACAGACTACTCGTTAGCTTGTTGTCTTGTCTTCCTGCTAGCCCGCTAGCTTATCCAGCTTGCTAGCTAGCTAGCTAGCCGCTAGCGTTGTACCGTCTCCTCCCAGTGACAACCGTCTGCTGCCCGGGTGGAGGACCATGGCGATGAGGCAAACTCCTCTCACCTGCTCCGGTCACACCCGGCCTGTGGTGGACCTGGCCTTCAGCGGAATCACTCCTTATGGCTACTTCCTCATCAGCGCCTGCAAGGGTGAGACCAGTAAAGAGTTTGTTAGGAAAAAGAGCTTCATAGAAAATTCACTGTTTCATGTTGAAAACGTCAATCTGATAGCAGAAGTCTTCCCTCCTGAGTCCGGCAGCTTTGTGAGACCTCAGTTTCAGTTCTCAGTAGTATCAACTGGCTTTATTTTATTTTTTAAAACATACTTGAACAGGCTACTTTTAAAGAAAATGTTTGTGTTTGGTAATTTTTAAGCGCTTGGAATAAAATGTGTTGTCAGTAGACAGTGGCTTCCTCAAGCTGCCGTTACAAGGCAAAAAGGAGACGTCATCAAAGTGAGCCGGGCCAGGACACACCTGTTGACTGTAACACAGGCTCTGTCAGTGCTGCCATCTGCTATTACACTGTCCACTGGAACATCTCTGTCCTCCCTGCTCTGCTTTGTCAGATGGCAAGCCCATGTTGCGCCAGGGAGACACAGGGGACTGGATAGGAACGTTTCTGGGTCACAAAGGCGCTGTCTGGGGAGCCACTCTGAACACAGACGCCACCAAGGCAGCCACCGCCGCTGCTGACTTCACAGCGTAAGTGGGAGTGTGCACTGCAGGAGGTTAACACACCTATAATGAGTCCAGACACCCAGTCATCCTCAATACATCTCTTGCTGACTCATTTTTCTTTCACGTCAAGACCTCAGTTTACAGGCGATTTGTCTCACATCAAACACTGCACACAATTTTTAGGGGTGTTTTAACACACTGTGTTCTTTGTAGATGTGTAAATCATTTCATTTGGTCAGTTAATATTGATTACAACAAAGTGGTGATTGATCACCAGTCAGGTAAATAAAATGTGTGCATTGGAGGAGGCGATATTTGTTTTTATCTCGTGGTCTGTTCATGCAGCTCGATTATTTAATGAACTTTCTCTCTTTGGGCTTAATTAATTCAGGCTTTCTGCTAATACAAATAGGTTCCCTTTAAACTGAGGTGGATTACCACGGTTACCTGTGCTGCAGAGCTGTCCTACTCCTTGCATGATATGTGTGTCAGAGATTAGAGGTTTATTTATTGAGTTCTAAACATGCATTTGCTTTTCCTTTCTCTGTATCTTCTTAGTTCTTTCTTCTAAATCACTGAACAGATTCTCATTTGACACATGTTGATTGGAAAGACGGGCGTTTTTAAATCTACATAAACCGTTGTCAGTTAAAAGATCACGTGTGTGCTTTCCAGAAAGGTGTGGGATGCAGTGAGTGGAGACGAGGTCCTCTCCCTGGCACACAAACACATCGTCAAGACTGTCAGCTTCACTCAGGTCAGTTCAGCTCTTGAATGCTATAAACTCCTCAGATGACAGCTTTGTGATTATAATCAGCCCCTACTCATTTTTGCCCTGCCAATAACAGTCTGTTGAAATTTGAGATTTTAATCTGTAGTAGATGGTATAGCAGGTAATTACAGATCAGTGATGATTCCTCGGATTATGTGTGTACAGTCAGTGGTTGAATATACTTCTCCCACAAAATCTTGGCCTGTCATCAGATGCAGTCATGGAATTGGTTCTAGTTAGTGCCAGCTGATATGACCCATTGTTTGTCTTCTTGACCAGCGTCATAAGTGAAGATCTGCACAGGCTGAAAGTGGGAAGCCTCTACCGGGGGCCGGGGGTGGGGGTGGGGTTTTTGGTTCCTTTCCACGTTCGCTGACTGCTTGCTCATAGAAAATCCAAAGAGAACTTTGTTTGGTTCTCTGTTTAAAATGTGTATGGTCGTCGTCTTACTAAGTGAAGTGCTATGAGATGGCTTTGTGCGTGAATTAGCTTTAAATAAATAAAACTGAGTTGCGTTTAATTGAATTGAATGAAATGTTTTGTTCGCTGAACTTTGCTAATTGTCACATGTGCAAGTAGAAAGCTTGTGCTCATGCCCGACCCAAACTTCTGCCTGTGCTCCTCAGGACAGCAACTGTCTGCTGACTGGCGGCAATGATAAGCTGCTGCGCATATATGATCTCAGCAATCCTGAAGCAGGTGAGTGAACATGCCAAAGAGGTAACAGAATTAAGCAACTGTACCTGAAGCTAACTGTAGAGTTTGATGCATTTTGCTGAGTTTTGAGCTGCTTCATAATTTCCTGTAAATTCTGCTGTGGTCGGTGCAACACTGTCCTCTACTGGAGACACATGTCGGTGATGCTGGTCTGACTCCCAGGATGTAGGGTGCGGTACGAGCCACCGATCATTTCAGTCGGCTTTGTCTCTGTTACTGGTGTCTTTACTACGGGAAACAACAAAAACAACCTCTGAACGGCAACCTGCCACGCTGAAAATTTCAGGTTTTGCAGAGGATTTGGATCATGCAGTGAGGCAGTCCTGCTACGATTATACACTTTACTCACAACACTCATCTCCCTGCATGCAGATATTCCACCTGTCACTACTTTGAGGGAACACTGATCTACATCCTTTGCTTAGCTCTGCCCATGACAACTGTGATTGGTTTAAAGAAATACAAAACAAACACCCCAACCCGTCCTGCTATCCCCCACTCCCCTTATCCCTACTCTGACCCAACCAGTTGAGGCAGATGGCCAGCTTCCCTGACCCTTTGTTGGGTTCTCTGTCCAAAGTTCACAAGGTCGTTCCCTTACTGTGTGAAGTGCAATGAGATGACATATGTTGTGAACTGATGCTATATAAATAAATAGAATAGAATTTTTTGTCCCCGATAGCAAAATGATAGTGTGGTGCAGCCAGACCAGGAGAGGGAACACAGGGAACGTTCTGTTGTACAGAATGATGTGCGAGTCCACGTTAAAGTTACTGGTGAAAAGTGTAGATGTCGTCAAAATGGAAAACAGGCATTGTGCTCGGCCTGCATAGTTTCTGATTTGAAATCGAGACCGTTGCCTCTGTGTTTCCTTCAGCACCGCAGGAGATTGCAGGTCACACCTCAGCCATTAAGAAAGCTCTGTGGTGTAACAACGACAAGCAGATCCTGTCAGCTGCTGATGACAAAACCATACGGTCAGTGCACTGTCTTGTTATGGTTTACCTTTATTCTTCAAGATCCTAATGTGTGTGCCACACCTTCAGCTCATCCTGACTGTGACTGCTTTGTGCTGTAGCAGAGACTTATCCGTCTGAAAAGTCACTTCTCTGACAGCAGATACACCGGAGATGTTTTTGATATTATAGTGTGTGTGTCTGTGTGTGTGTCTGTGTGCGTGTGTGTGTGTGTGTCCGTGTCCGTGTCCAGGTTGTGGAACAGAAGCTCCATGGAGGAGGTGAAGACGCTGACATTTGACACGTCAGTGAGCAGCATGGAGTATGTGGCTGATGGAGAGATTGTCGTGATCACATATGGAAAGACGATTGCTTTCTACAATGCTTTGAGGTACTTTGTGCTCTCACCATAAAAAGTCACACCAGAACACTTTAAGTGATTTTCTTTCTGTTTTAATAGACAGTTCATGCTGTGTCATCTAGTGCGGACATCTCTGTCCTGCCCAAAGTTCGGGACTTAGAAATGCAAATGAAATGCTTGTGTTGAAGCTGTGCGAGGAGATTTGTCATTATCCGCACGTTTGTAATTAAACATTTCACAAGTAGTGAAAGTAGTTGCTGCCAGACTTTGGAAGTACTTCAGATGGTATCGGCTTTAAATCGAATGTGGGAAGTTCCAGATTCTCCATAAATATTCTTTGCTGTGTCTGTCCACTGACATTGACTGTAAAGGAAACAAACTTCAGCTGCAGCTTATTCCATAATTCCTGGCAAACCCCAGGAATAACCATAGACAAGCTGCTAGAGTCCAGTCTGTAGCCAGCTGCTGCACTTTTTCTCATATAGCCAGCAAAAAGTTCCAAATCACCGCTAGCCTTTCAACAACATCCGCAGGAAGCCGATGTATATTCCTGTGGTCGATGTGAAGGGCAACTTGACTTGTCTATGTGGCAGACGGATATGTTCCCTATTTGTGGTATTAATGGAGGAGTGTGTGTCCGTGCTCAAGGAATGCACAGGTCCGCACGCACACACACGTAAACATCAAAGTGCCTTTACTCTTTGCATGGTAAAGCACCAGACCTTGTAGGAATGCTTACGTTGTGTTTCACCATACTTAAATACAGAAATAGCAATGTTAGAACATTCTTATAACATGAGTGTTGCTGGTTATCTGATGATTGTCTTGTGTAGTAATAATTGTTTGTGTTATCAAGCTTGGAACTGATCAAGACCGTGGAGGCCCCGGCTCCTATCAACTCAGCCTCCCTCCATCCAGACAAAGACTTCTTTGTTGCCGGTGGAGAGGACTTCAAACTCTACAAATTTGACTATAGCACTAAAGAAGAGCTGGGTGAGGAACACAGAGCTTGGTTACTGTACAGACTAACAGAAAAGAGTGCATGACTGAAAAGGCCCACCACCAAGCAAAACATGACTCAGTTGAATATTGCTGCTGTTGCTCTTGTCTGCAGAGTCCTATAAGGGTCATTTTGGCCCCGTCCACTGCGTTCGATTCAGTCCGGATGGGGAGCTGTACGCCAGTGGCTCCGAGGACGGCACGCTCCGGCTGTGGCAGACGGCGGTGGGAAAAACCTATGGGCTGTGGAAGTGTGTCCTTCCTGGTAACTCTCCAACTTAAAACACTTGTTGATGTGGTTACTGCTGGTCACAGAATCTGGTAGACATGATGAAAATGCAGCTGCAGAATGGAAATATTACCTATTTATATTTATATATGCTGAAAAGTAACATGGTAGATGTATATAGAATAGAATCAGATCTATTGTCATTGCACACGTACAAGTACAGAGAAACCAAATTACCAATATAGATATTGTATAAGATGATCTTCATTCAGAGAGAGATGTTGTATAACAGATGTATGCTGGACAATACGACCTGCAACGTTTACCTCTGAAGCCGGTTGGAACGTTTGTTGAAATGCAGGTCCTCTTACAGAATACTAGAAAACTGATCACTTGTCTTCCTGTCTGTGGGAATCAAAGTTGAAGTATTTTACACTAGAAGTTAGGATCTCACTTCTTCTAATGTGGGTCCTGGTGGCAGTTTTAATAGGATCATGGAGACATGTAGTACAGCAGTGTAGTTGGGAGTTTTGAGTGACAGATTTGAAAAAGGGTCAAAACAGGGACAGGAAGGGCTTGGATCCCACAGCTCCAACAGTGCAACTTGGTCTTTTATTTATCTATTTCTATCTGAGACAACTCTGAGGACATTTTCTTGGACTTGAAAGTTGCCAACTGTTTTTTCAAACTCTTCATGAATTGACTGTTCACTTGCTTCCTAATACACTGATGGGCCACAGAATTAAAACCACTGGCAGGTGAAGTAAATAACATTGAGTATCTGGTTGCAGTGGCAGCTGTCGTGGCGTGGGATATAATAGGAAAGCAAGAGAACTGTCCCTTCTTGAAGTTGATGTGTTGGAAGCAGGAAGAGGGGAGTGTAAAGATCTGAACACCTGTGACCAATGTGTGATGGCTAGATGACTGGGTCAGGACAGCTTCAAAACAGCAGGTCTTACTGGATGTTCCTGGTATACAGTAAGTTGTACCTACCATAAGTAGTTCAAGGGAGCACAGCCAGTAAACCGGTGACAAGACCGTGGACTTATTGATGTGTGGGGAGACGGGGGCTGGGCTGTGTGGTTTAATCGCAGGGAAGACGTACTGTAGCATGGGCACAGCATTATCTGATGGCAGTGGCCTTTTTCAGCAGGACAGAGCTCCCTACTGTACCGCACACATTGTTCAGGGGGCGTTTGGAGAACATGAAAAGAGTTTACGGAGTTGATTTGGCCTCCAAATTCTCCAGATCTCAATCTGATTGAACATCTGTGGGGCACACTTACAACAAAATCCCCACCTCCCACTTTACAGAACTTGGAGGATCTGCTGCTAACATCTTGCCTGATACCACAGGACACCTTCAGACGTCTGTGGATGGAGTACATGCCTTGATGGGTCAGAGCTGTTTTGATTTTAAAGTTGTGGCTGATTAGTGTATATTTTTAAAGGTGATGTTTGCTTGATAGATGTTACATGTTTATCCCACTTCAGCTTTACTTCCTCCACCTAAATGCAAATTTCCTTGTTTCAAGAAAAAAAAAATGTCAACAATGAAGCAACTCTCTAGGCTTTAAAACATCTGCTGAGAAACCTGCTGACCACCTATCTGTGCTTTAAAGAACACATCTGGAAAAGGTCATAGAAACGGACTCCTGCCAGCATCAGCTATTGCAGGATGCTGTGCAGTGGCAGCGATGCCGGGGTCATGTCATGTATCAGATTGTTCTAATTCTTCCTCCTATTCTTTTGTTTTGCATTCTCAGAGGACCTTGGGGCAGAGAACTCTGAGCAGCTGTACACCCCGACCCCTGAGATCAAAGCCTGAGAACAAAGGGCTACCGTTTGGAAACCAGATGAGAAAAAAGGTAGAAGGAAAGGAGATGAGCGGAGGGGTGCTCCAGTGTGTTCTATCAGGCCCAGCGAGGAGCAGAGTCCAGAGCATCTCCGTCCATCAGGAAATGATGTGGATGTTATGACTGTCCTGTCATAGACCAACGATCACACACCCACACACACATTAACATCACACACTGATTTAGAGTCATATGGACAGTATGGGCTGCAGAGTAAAGCAGTAGAGCTGTGAGTGTCGCTTCATCGCTGCCTGCTTTCTCTCTGATCAGCCCAGTTCTGTCTGCTTAAACTTATTTTAACTTCCCTCTATACCATGAACCCCAAACGACATGATTCAGTTTTGGTTTCAAAAAGAAGGTATTTAACGAGCTGGACCAACGCATATGTTTTCAGTTCATAGTTACAAGGATACTGGAGGTAGTTGCACAGTTTGTGCAAAAGTTAATACGCCTTCATTTCTTCCAAAAGAGAAAACAAAAAGAAACATTGCTTTGAGTATTTGCTTGTGTTGTACTGGTTGAGTATATGAAGTTATGTGTTCAAATAAAAGAAAATATTGTTTTGTGACAAAGTGGAACAGAAAGAAATGTCACTGGGTTTTTCCAATTTGGTTATTGTCTTCATTTGTGTCCAGTGATGAAATAAATGCATTTCGGTTTTATTTGTAAGTTATGCACAAAACAGATTTGGGTGTTTTTTTAATTGCTTTTTCCATTCCATCTGTGCCAAATGTAAATGTTGTTGTGGTGTTTTTGTTTATTTCCCCCTATACTTGCTATACACAGAGTTCTTTTAATTAAGCTAAACCATGATATAAACTCTGAACAGATACATGATTTGAGGTGATATTGCCAATATAAACTGATATCAGTTGCCTTTTGGGCAATGCATCATGTATTTTTAATTAGCTTTGTTAATCACTGGAAACCAACAGCCAGGGGTTTCTAGATGGAAAACAGTAGCAGTCTGCATATTCATGAGAAACTTGTTTTTATTACTTAACGATTAACTATTTAAACGACTAGAGGTTATGAGACTGGAGGATTTTAACTGATAAAGATGTTTTGACACAAACAGTGTAGTACTCATTGGCTTTAATAGAGGGACACAACACCACGTTAATGGCTGATACAGTGCTGCTGCAAAAAATATAGATTACAAAACAACTTCGAGATCTGCAGACAATAACGTCCATAGAAAACCTACATGCTTCCATGCTCTCCATGTAAACATGGACATTAGATCAACTATTAGATCAGTAAAGTAGGACATTCCTACAGATGCAAAGTCGTTCTTAAACCAAAGGTCAGATTCGACGGTTACGGGATTTCTGGGAGAACCAGTCTGAAGGCTCCTGTTCTAACACGATTATCAGGATCGACTGTGTCCCACAAGTCTTCGCTTTGAATATTCCTTTCAAACAACTGTGAGGAAACAAAACAAGCGAGCTGTGGTTTGATTCCAACACCAACACATTTTCCACCAATCAGAAGGCGCGTTGTAACAGCGTCTGACCAATAGGAGTGCTTGTTCCCAGGCGGCCACTTCCAGCCCGGGTCATCCCCATGGTCGTCCCATGATCCCTCGGCCTGCTCGGACTGCTCCCCCAACAGCTGCACCGCGCCTCGCTTTCATTTCTCCATTTTTCTGCGCGGCGGAGGAAGTGAGAACAACAGCAGCGAGTCATTCATTTTCCTTTTTCGCTCCTTGCTTCTCCTCTGAGGGACACTTTTTTTTTCTTTTGAAGCTCCGTAGCTACCAGTTGTTTTGCGGTTTGAATCCAGTGAGAGGCGCTGGTTAGCCGCTCCGCTCGGACTGAACCTTCCCTCGGTTTGTTCCTCCTCGGCGTTAGCTAGCTAACTTACCCGGGCCACGGTGAGATTGTGTCCCTCCATCTGCCCGCCGACATGCCGGAGTACCTGGACGACCCGTCTGTGCTCACCAAGGACAAGCTGAAGAGCGAGCTGCTGGCCCACAACGTGGAGCTACCGAGCGGCAACCCCAACAAGGACGTGTACGTGCAGCTCTATCTGAAGAACCTGACCGCTCAGAACAAGAAGCATGTCCCGGCCACAACTCTGGACGCCTTCTCCAGCGACGAGGAGCTGCCGCCGCCCGTCGTCTCCAGCAGAAGTCGCTCCTCCGGCAGGGTGAGTTTGTTCATCCGCCTCTGGATCAGCGGTGGTTGGTTTGCAGAAGCTTCCACACCTGCGCAGAGCAGAGCCGGTGCTCCAAGTTTACCAACTAGTTCTGAGCTTTTCTCTGCTCAGCTGCCGACATATAGAAATACACTAAGCGTTTATCCACCACATGGTTTCTGATGAACCGTCTGTGAAGTCCTCTAACACATAGAAAATAACAAGAGAAGCTCCTCACTAGTGAGCAGATGCTTCTGATGTTTGCCCACGTTGCCATAAACCTCTGATCTGCTTTAGCACAGAGACCCTCCATCGACTGGACTGGGGCTTTATTTGTTTTATTTATTTTTTATTTTTTGCCGTCGGTTTCCACCCAAAGAGTCCGCCGGTTGCTCTCTGTTCATCAGCTAACGACAGAAAAATACTTTCAGTTTTTTTTTTACTTTCATCAAATTCTCAAGCACTTTATTTTGAAATGCGGCTGCCGAACATTTTTCCATGAGACCCCTTTCTGTTCTCCAGCCTCTCCGAAAAGTCAGTGGACTCGTGTTTGGGAAGTTTTACACCAAACACACATGAATGAACGTGCGGCCGAACCCTGATCACAAACCAGAATCCCACATCCAGCTTTCACTTCCCTCCCACAGAGTTTCCCGCTTTGCCTCAGCTCTGGTCGGAGGAGTGTCCCTGGTGTTACAACACCACCACAGCAGCCCAGAGTCCTGCTCCGGATCATAGAGCCAGCTGTTTATACCTGAGATGAGCCACACTTAAATATAGAAACTGATGAAAAGATGCTGACTTTTTAAATGTATTTTATTTTTCCCCTGTAAATGAAAGTTAATGCTGAGAAGTGTTGCACATGTTTAGCTGCTTACTTTGAATTCTTAGCAGCACTCATCTGTTTTTTTAAAAATAATAATCCCCCTGCAGCCACAGACCGCCTGCATTCCTCAAATACTGTGGAGCAGGTCAATAACGTTCCTCTGCAGCATGACCCGGAGAGCACGCTGACTTTTACGAGCCTGTCTACAACTGTTAGCATGCAGTGATTATGAGCTGATCAGTCATGTGTCATCAACTGTCAGGTGCCCAGAGCTCGTCAATAAAATGACAGAAAAGTAGTTTGATAATCCGGTAACCATGCAAGTCCACCAGAAGTATGAAACTTTCTTTGGTGTCAACTTGAATGTCCAGATTTGGTGCTTTTCTTTGTTTTGTATGATTCATCGATCAGCTGATTTTATCTGTTGGTCTGGGCTTACCACAGAGACAGAAGTATCTACATGCACTGTGTCTGATGTCTGCTGATATGAACACGTTTTTATTGAACATAACCCAGAAAAAAAGATGCTAGGGGTAATTTCGAAATGGTTTTATCGCAGTTTGTCCAGCAGAGTGACTCCGACTCCGTTATTTCCAACATCACCCACACTGTCTGCAGCACATGTAGTAGAGTATCGTCATCGTACCGCCTGGTGACCAATTTGTTCATCAGTTAATTACACTGAGTCAGTCTGAAAGGTAATGTTTGGCAGCAGCACTAGTGTGAAATTTTATTTAATTTGCATCTTGATTTGGGGGCTGCAAGGTGACTTGGTGGTTAGCACTATTGCCTCACAGCTAGAAGGTCGCTGGTTCGCGTCCCGGGATCGTTCTGCGTGGAGTTAGCATGTTCTCCCCGTGCAGCGTGGGTTCTCTCCGGGTTCTCCGGCTTCCTCCCACAGTCCAGAAACATCCATCCATCGTCTATACATCTTAATCCTCAC
>NW_007577746.1:744271-755573 GCF_000690725.1 Stegastes partitus | reverse complement strand
CCGCCACCGATGGAGGAAACAGAAGTGTGAGCGCTAACTAAACTAGCATCAGCAGCCAAGTACTGCCTGTGTGTTCTGGACACTTCCACCCCGTCAGAGCGCTGCCCCGGGGTGGAAGTGTCCCCCGACGGCGCCGAATATTCAGATATTCATCATTAATTGGGCCTGAATATCCAGAGAGCAGAAAGTTCTACTGGGACCAGCCCTACTAGTTATTATAACAACTATGAACAATAATTAACGACTAATGAGCCTTCCAGCATCAAGCCCTCCTTGTATCTGGACCTCCGGCTTGACAATCCGACAGCCTTGCTATCTGACATAGAAGAAGGTTTTACATTTAGTGTCGGATTATCGAGTCACGACTGTAATTTTAAAAATCTAAAGCAGTCGTTTTGGAAATCAAAGTGAAGAGTAAAGGTGGTAATAAAAAACTATTCATTCATTTTTGAGCACTATTAGTTGCTGCAAACCACTGAATTTGGGCTTTTAGCACCAACAGCTACCCCCATCACTAACTTAATCCCAACCAAACACAAACTCGGGCGGTCATGTGAACGATAGGTGGCACTGCACACTGACAGCACTTCAGTTCTTCATAGATGGTTTTCTGCAGCACACTCGTGGAAATAAGATGTCGTACTCCAACAGCACATTTTCTGCATGCTTATTTTATTTAGTTCGAGGCAAGCCTTCGCTGGCCGTGAGCCAAGGACAACACAGGGCTTCATTTCAGAGTCTGCTGGCTTCAAACACGGTGTAATTTCCTGTAGGCTAGATGGTGAGGAGCAGCTTTAACCCCACATAATGTTTACTATCATGAAGCGCCTGCAGCATCTGATCTGAGGGCCGCCCTTTTCCTTGTTTGGTTGTTTTTTCTTTACCGGGTGACTTCATTTTAGGAAATTGAAGAAAAAGTGTTTTGTGTGCATGAGTGCACATTTCAAACGTGCCTCCGCTGTTTGTTTTTTTTTTAAAGATCATGCATGAAACGGCCATTTTCTTCAAATGTAGAGTTTTTTTTCCACTCAGTCGTGTTTATTTTGGGGAATGTGTTGCAGAGTTTGCAGCCTGCTGAACAGGTTCCTGTAACTCTAGTTATTTTCCCCCCAAAAAACAAAGTATTTGTAGAGCTTTGCTGCTTCTAGAATTTAAATTAATTGTTCAACAAAAACAAAAAGTAAAAAAATGCTGAACGGAACAACTGGGATGTGACCAGGGCTGCATTCAGACAGGAAGCCGACACATTCAGTAGCCATCAGATTAACAGAACAGTGTGAAAGGGGCTCAGTCGACTTCTGCATCATACATTTTTTGGTAATATGTGCTCCAAAAATTGGACTTTTCATGACAGCTTCACCTTTTTCATGCTCAGTATTGCAGATTCTGAATCAATGCATGATGGAAGTTTTAGGTTTTTATCTTTAACGGTTCCTGAGATGATGTCGTCCTTTCATCTCTTCTTAAGATGACAGGAAAAAGGTCATTTTTTTTTCTCACATGTGAGCAAAGAATAATATTACATGACAGTTCACAGCAGGCCTGTCCTCCTGGAACAGAGCTGTCTGCCTCCCGTCGTGTCATTACTGCTGATTAATTTGCCTCAGGACTAAAACAATCTATGACTGTCCCTGATCTGACCCTCGTGAGTGTTTTTTCACCGACCGGGCTGTGCTGCTGTTCTCCCACAGAAAGCCACCAGGAAGACGGACAAGGTTCAACTGGACGAGCTGGATGTGACGGTGCTGACTGACGAGGGCCTGAGGGACGAGCTGCTCAAGCATGGAGTGGATGTGGGACCGATTGTGGGTGAGTGCGGGGTTAAAGAGTGAGGTACCACCATCTGGCCGAAGCACACGGATACATGACTGCCCTCCACACACGGTGGAATGTCTTGTGTTGGTGATAAAATTCACAAGTGGCTCTGACATGTTCAGTGATGGAGTTGCCAGGACAATGACTTTGCTTTATACAAATACGAGAGAATGTGCAGGAATATTCTCCGTCATCCACATCTTGTTTTTGTTGTTGTTAATAGTAATAATAATTTTATTGATCCCTCATTGGGGGAAATTTACACGCCACAGCAGCATCCAAAAACATAGAAAGTACAAGAAAACAACAATAACTAGTCAGGGTGAGGGTTATGGTAACCCTACTAGCAATACTTACATTGAAAAAGAAAAACAGATTGTGCCAAAGTGAATTCATGACCATGAACTGTTCGTTCTGTCCATTTGGTCGACATCAGTTCGTGATGCTGATGTTGTAAAGTCGTACTGCAGTTGGTAGGAATGACCTGTGGTGGCGCTCTTTCTTGCAGAGAGGATGTTTGAGTCTGCTGCTGAAGGAGCTGCTTAAAGCCTCCACAGTCTCATGCAGCAGGTCAGAGGGGTTGTCCATGATGCATGTGAGCTTTGCCAACGTCCTCCTCTCACCCACCTCCTCTATGGGGTCCAGGGAGCGGTCCAGGACAGAACCGGCCCTCCTCACCGGTCTGTTCAGCCTCTTCTTGCCCCTCTCTTTGCTCCCTCCTCCCCAGCAGACCACTGCATAGAAAAGAGCAGACGCCACCACAGTGTCATAGAAGGTCCTAAGCAGAGTCCTGAACACTCCAAAGGACCTCAGTCTCCTCTGAGGAGACGACTTTGGCCCTCCTTGTACAGGACCTCTGTGTTGTTAGACCAGTCCAGTTTGTTGTTGAGGTCAAAAGCCAGGTATCTGTAGGTCTCCACCATCTCCATGTCCAGACCCTTGATGTTCACCTGTGCAGTCTGGGTTTGTCTTCCTCCTACGGAAGTCGAAGACCATCTCCTTCGTCTTCCTGGTGTTGAGCTGGAGATGGTTCTGCTCACACCAGTTGACAAAGTCAGTGATGACGGTGCTGTACTCCGATCGCCCCCTCTCACCCGTCGCCTGCTTGCATGATGATCAGCAGTAAGATGCTCACCCTGGCAGCTCAACGGGATAAGACAGTGCCCCATGAACAGGGGCTCTAGTCCCCGAGCAGCGGTCGGAGTTCGACTCCCACTCAGGAGCCTTTGCTGCAGGTCTCTCCCCATTCTCCCCCACTGTCCTGTCGCTCTCTACTGCTCCGAGTAGCCCAAAAGCCTCAAAAAACATTCATAAAAAAAAAAAAGACAGCAGAGAGACTGAACTGCATATTTGCAATGTGAAATGATCCCCAAACCGTGCAATTAAAAATCTAAATTACATGAGTTACTTCCTGCCAGGAAGAGACAACATCGACTGCACAGTTATGCATTATGTCCTAATTTAGTAAATTAGTAGTCTGGGATCTTTACTTGCTCTGGAAAGACTTGGAATCAAACCCTGGTCACAGGTTTTGGCATTTCAGAATTAATGACCTGCAACACAACAGCTCAGCTTCATTACAGCTAAAATAAATAAATAAATAGGTATTAGAAAAAGGAGGAGGTCCTACAGTGTAACACTTGCTTAAAGATGCACTCCAGTTTTTTACCACGGGGTGGACGTGACCACAACGTGCACAAGAGCACCGGTCAGTTAAGTGTGAAATCCAGAATGCGTAGTGTTCTAACAGTACACGAGTTATAACAATTATAAACAATGAATATTAACAACTAATGAGCCTTCCAGCATCAAGCCCTCCTTGTATCTGGACCTCCGTCTTGACAATCCGACAGCCTTGCTATCTGACATAGAAGAAGGTTTTACATTTAGTGTCGGACTATCGAGTCACGACTGTGTTTGTCTCCTCTTGCAGTAAAACCCAAAAGTCAGTTTTTTTTGTCACATGTCTGTTGGTTGCAGCCACGTCAGTCGTGACTCTTTCAGTCATGTTGAATGTTTTGTGTTTTACAGAATCTTGTGGAAATCGTTCATTTTTTGCAGTTGTTTAAAATGATTCATGCACTATAAGTTTTTGTCGTTGATTTTAAGCTTAGATTTGGTAAATATTTCCCTCAAAACTGCACCTCACACACAGTTACATAGAAGACTGCTGGACATCCGACTATTCTTCCTGTTTTTCTCGTCTCTAGCTGAAAAATTTTTGTCATTTTCCCAATTTTATTTTTCTATTCTTTTGTAAAGAGGACAGAGGACTTTATAGTTTGTTGTTTAAGATGCATGCAGCCAAGAAAAAGAGCAGCAACAGTCAATATTAAATGACGGTCTGTCTCTGTGCAGCTGTGGTTACTAAAGTTATTTCAGTATTGTTTAAAAGTATTTCCTCCTCGGCTGTGCTGTCAGTTTGTGGCATGCGAGCGCCCGCAGAAGTCGATCCAAAGTTTATTAGTAGGGTATCTCCTTTTTTAACCAATCAGAAACAAACACTTCAGGAAGACTCATTTGAAAGTACAGGCTCCTAGATGGGAACAAAAGAGAAATCTTGAAGCACAAGTACAAGTTGTCTTTGAGACGAGACGGCACAGCAGAAGCCAGAAGAGTCTGGTCCACCAGCTCCTCATCCAACTTAACAGATACTTAAAAAACAGGAGCCCAATATGACGAACACCAGATGACCGAAAAAAACAGCATTTACCTCACATAATAATAGCAAGAAACACACATATGATGAGTACAAGAATACAGACAGCAGATCACACTGGTTGCTAATATCATGTGACCTTTTGGCTTCTGTGTACACATATGTTTATCGTGCCAGTTATTAAGACATGGACTTGGACTTCATTCAGCCTGTGAAACCCTGTTAACACTGAAACCAAACGGAGTACACCTGTGATCCAGTCACTGTAACTGCATTTGAATCTTAGGAACTGTCTCTTATTGCATTCATCTCCTGCTGTGGACCNTAGAGGCAAACAGGTGTGCAGCGGCAGCAGCAGGACACGTCTGGCCTGGGCTTGTTTTGGAGGGAGGACAGTTTGTGTGTGAAGACTGAATGATGAGTGGGAGCAGAACAAAGGTGGCGACTGACAAATGACATGCCAAACGTGTGGGAGGTGACTGTTTGCTGCTGCTGCCGGTAGTTTGGAACAACAACAAACGTGTTTACTGGTGCTCTGCTGCATTTTTCCTTTTTGTGAAAAGATTTACATTCATGTTTTTTCTCTCTCACCTTATTTGGGAAGTCAGGGTCAGGTAAAAGTCACCTGAGTGTTCAGACAGCCGCTGTGCAGCCAGCAGCGGCTCTGTGTGTGCTGTGAGATGTGGACACAGTGCCCATGATCAATCTTTCATGAGTTTTCAGATGATGAATAAACGTTGACAGTGGGAGGAGGTGAAGTGTGAGCGGTACAGGGCAGACGGGTCTCTCCAGTCGATCAGGCAGCCATGGCTTTCATAAAGGGAACTTCAGATCTCTCAGCCGGAAAGTGTGTGATATGACAGAGATAAGGCAGGTGTGCCGTGTCATAAAAGGAACGCTAAGGGGTGGCGCTCTGCTGCTGTTGATTTTTAAACAGAAGCTCCTCCCATGTTCTACTGCGGCGGTAACACGGTGTGTTCTGGGCATTTATCTCTCATGTCTCTGAACTGTTTAGTCCAGAAAATGATTAAAAATAGAGAACAAGGAGATTTGTATCCTGGGCAAGGCTATAAAGCTGAAAGATTAATCATGATGAAGTGTTTCATTTCAATCAATATAGATCATTTTTTATCATTTTAATGAACTATTTTAAATAAAGACTGGAAGGAAAAAGGCTCCATTTGAATTTAACCACCGTAGCTTATCTGTCAGCGTACACAGGATCATGTTTAATGCAGTGATAAGACACACATATGGACAGATTCACACACAAAGAGAATTATCTTTGCATGCTAAGCATTAAATGTAAAAACCTGGAGATGCACCGTGCTCAGACTGAGGCTCCTAGTGTCCGGCTAGTTTCCAGAAACGGACCCTGCACTTGAACTGCACACCTTGATGTCAAGTCCGTCAGCGCCTCCAGGAGGCTGCCAGGAGGGTGTTGCTCAGGTGGAGGAGGTGGGAGACAAAGGGTGAAGGGTGTTGATACGCCACGAAGCCAGTCGGTCAACCGCCGGCCCCTGCCAGCCAGAAGCTCCACCGCTGGAGGCCTGGGACGTAGATGTGGATGATGTGTTTCACTGTTCAGAAACCTGCCCTTGCTTACATAATGAGAACCTGCCAGGTCTTGGCTACCAGTAACCAGCAGTCCTGTAAAGTTTCTACAGGTATGTTGTTGACACGACCTTCAAAGCAGCTTGTTCATCATAAAGGAAGCTCGTTTGCTGAGGCGTCTGCACTTTAAAGGACTGCTCCACCGTAAACGTGTGCGTATAGAGAACCCTGTGAACTGGAGCGCCGCCTCTTTGTGTTTGTGACGGCTCATCAGATTCAAAGCTGTTGGTGTACTTCAGCAGTGATCCACTTTTAAGTAAGTAGGTTTAGTGTAAGCCAAACTCTAACCAGAGCCCTGAAGTAGTATTACAATGTCCAGAACAATAAAACATGGGAGGAGTCCACTTTTTGCTCAGAACAGGAAACGGCTGCTGATCTAACCTGGTCATGATGCAGTTTGACTCGGGATCAGTTTCGCCTGCTCAGCTCCTGACTCTCTGGTGTTTGTTGTGTGAAGTGATTCCTCTGCACTTCACCTGTTTTATTTCCTAAATCATTTACAATATGCTTAAACTTGCACATATTTTTGCCAAAATATGATCAAGTGCCCACAGTCATGTTGGATTTCTTCACTCAGCAACGTGCAGCAGCGTCGGTACAGGTGGAGCTCATCGTTGTCTCACTCGCTCTCCTTTTGAGGAGGCGATTAGAAGTTGACCTCATGGTTTTGGATGCTGTGCTTCTCAACCAGTGGTCATGTTGCGATGAGTCTGGGTGAATAAATTGTTCCAGCTCAGGTGTCTTTGTGTAAAACCTACGTAGTGCAGCTAAAGGTGTGAATGGCAGAGCCGGCAGAGGTTTTATTGCATGTGGTGCTGTTATCTTACTGGGTTTGGCCTCTTCACTGAGGAAATGCTTTGGTTAGGAAGTGAGGAATTTATGCCCTGTGTGTGTGTGTGTGTGTGTGTGTGCGTGTGTGTGTGCGCACTAAAAAGTCTTGGGCTGTGTAAATGCCATAGCAAAGACTGTGTCTGCTCAAAGCTTCAGTTTGGAACCAACATCAGAGCAAATCTCTGAGTAAGGAGTCAGTGTTCTACAACCTCTGTGGCCTGAATGTTCTTGTCCTTCTAGCATCCGTCAGCAAGGATTTTCAGAGGTGGAGCCGCTGTTCAAATGAACGTTTTGCTAATATTGATAAGAAGAAGATAGTATCCATGAACAAATCTGTCCCACAATTTATTTGGAAAAATAAACCCTCAAGAATTTGTGAGGCTTTTTTTTTCTTTTTCTGCATCGGCCCAAACTATCAGGAGGAATGACTTTCCCTGACATTGAACTTCACTATGAGGCGGCTAGAGTTTCTAATGTGTTGTTTAGATCATAAAACTCATCCAGGTTGGACATTAAAGCATCTTTTAGTGAAGAGTTGTTCCTGCCTGCTGTCCTGACGTGTCCGACCAGCACTAGACGGGTCTATAGAGGACGAGTTATACTCATCAAGTTAATGATTATATTTATGTTTTTATGGATTGATTTTATCTGCCTCTTGTAATGTAATTATTATTGATTGTGTTTATGTTCTGTGGACTGAGTTTATCTGTCTTCTTATACTTATACTGTACAGATAAACCTGCCCTGCCTTGTCTTAGCTAATTCCATTTATACAGTTTAGGAAAAAATGTAGAACTTTAGACCGTTGTTTGCATAGAAATAAAACTGTTATTTTCCTCCCTCGCGGCAGGACTCTGCCTTTAATATGTGTAAGTCAGACGGTATTGCATGTATGAACCCTCCAGGAGGCTGCGTTTGGCGGGAACAGGTGGTTGTCCTCCCAACACAGGCTTTACAGATAGAAGAAACCGAGCTTTTTATCTTTTTGCCCTCAGCTTTTTCCAGTATCAGCAATATTAAACATTTCTGTTTTTCAGTTTTTCAAAATGTTCTCTCTATATATGTTTTCTTACATGTTTTTATTTCACTTGGTTTAGTTGTGAAATGTGCTGTTTGCATGCCAGAGTGATTATAGACTGCAGGTGGGCAAGAAGCCCAAATATTCATTCCTGACATTTTTGGGATGGTTAGCTGTAGGCGGAGAGGCCTCTTCAGGTGAATCTGAGAGGCTCAAATACTTTGTGTGTTCATGCTTCAAGTTTCTCTGCTTTTATTAACAAAGTTTGTGTTCTTGAGATTCAGGACAATTAGTGAAGCATGAAGAATGTGCAACAGCCACTATGCAAACAGCTGTGGAGTCTGGTGAACCACACATACTACGCTGTTACTCAGCCAAGCAGTGAGCTACGGCGTGTGCTCACAGGTCTTGGCATGTCTCGCCCTCTACTACTCCATCAATAGTAGTAAAGGAAAGTCTGACGCTGTTGGTAGTGAGTTTACTCCACAGAGCTGTGAGCTCACGGTTCAGTTATGCCTTTAAAGGCCAGGGTGTGGTCTGCAGGGGAGGGAGCACAGACGCTTTCCTCCCCCTCCTCTCGTCCCGCTCTCTGGCCTTATGAAACAGCCTGGCTCACATCCAGACCAAACCCTGCCGAGGGCCCGCCGACAGCAGCCATGGAGGAGGCCGGCCTCTCCGTGTGCCGTCCGGTTATCACACACCTCAGCAGGGCAGCGCCGCAGCGTTTACGCCAAGCATGTCCTCTTTGCACAGCTCGCATTTTTCGCCGGTCTGCTGCAGTGTTTTCTTTTTAGACACAGATGTGAATTTAGAAACCACCGTCACTTTGAGAGAGCAGCTTTTGTGGTCAAAGATTTACACAGAATAATTGTGGTTTGGTGCTTTAGGCTGAAGGTGTTCGTCCCGTCCATCCGCTGCACTCAGACTCCACTGGGCATCGTATAGCGTACAGGCTGCAGTCTGTCATGTGAGCGTCTGTGTGCATGCATTCCACACACATACACGCCCAGGCTAACGCGCTGCACACCGTCTGCATTAGAAAACCACATAGCTGCATTTGGAAAGTCACTAGTTTCTGTTACAACAGTTTTTTGTTTGTTAATAAATCCAAAAACATTAAACAGTCTGGGGTTTTTTTGGTCATGTCACATTTTTACTCACTGTGGCTGGAATGAGAGAGAACTGCCATTAATTATAAAAACAGAAGAGAAGAGCAAAGGTCGGATTTATTTGAGTTGAAAATCCTGAAATCAACAGTGTCCTGAGGTGTTACCAGTAAAGTGGGGGAAAAAATCATCACATCTACTGAGAAAGTTTCAAGATNAGCAAACACCTGACAGTTCAACTTGGAAGTAGCACACTTGTTGTTAGGTGATACACTTTTGAATCGTCTGACATTCATGTGATGTTGTACAGAGGTATACTCACTTCTTGATATTCTTTACAGTATTTGTTCTTTGCCATTTCAGATGTAAACCATTACTGCAGTAGTTGAGTTTTAGTCTTTTTCATTTGTTGCAGTCCGCTGCTGTGAGCAGTGAGTCCATGTTGAGCAATAACATGCAATGTGATGTGCTCAGTCCAAATGTTGAAATCAAGGAATCCTTTATGTACAATGCTGAAGGAACAGCACTTACATGTAGAGATGCTTCAGAAGGTATTTAAATGCAAAAAGGTCTGGAATGTAATTTTAAATTATTAGAATTTCTCTTTTGTCTTTGTCCATCTGCCATGAATAACTCATGACAAAGTGGAAAACTGGAAATTCTTTAACAGTTATTTCAAAAACAGAAACTGAAATGTCTAATTCACAGTCGTGTTCTGACCCGTACTTCTGTTCTGTGTAGAATCCATTTGGGAACCAGCTGTACAGTTTATACAATTAAACAAGTCAGTCAGCTGTGTTGATTCCTGTCAGACAGACTTATGCTGCATGTAAGCACTGATGAGCGTAAACCCCAAACCCGCCATGACAGCTTTGGAGAAATGGTAATGAATTAATCTAAAATAGCACCAGTCAGTCCCACCTACAGATACCTAGTTGTCCAGTGGGAGGAGGAGGCTGGCCACAGTCCACCACCAGCCTCTGTCTGTCCTCAGTGTTTGTGTAAATGCAGTCTGTCATGCTGCTAAACTCAAAGAATGCTCTGTGCAATTTATTGGCATCCATGTAATCATCAAACTGCCATTCACATGAGAAGTCCTCTTGTGCACACTGAATTAAATGTGACTCTGCTGCTGCTCCCCCCAGCCTCCACCCGCAAGCTGTACGAGAGGAAGCTTCAAAAGCTGCTGGACGACGGTCCGACGCCGCTGCCGCTGCCACAGCTGGTTCTCACAGACATCCAGCTCAACCACAACGGCAACTCTGAATCTGACCTGTACAGCGACAAGGAGGACGGTAAGGACAGTCCAACAGAACATTCATTAGGATTATTTTTAGATATTTAGGACATTTGATGTGATATGTTGCCACAGTGGTATATGGCAGGTGGTACATTAGGCAGCTCACCAGAGGGTTTGTTTGCTGTCGCCTGCTCATAAACATTTATATCGACAACCACCTTCCAAAGAAAAGCAGACACTGGAGGAGTCAAGTCCTAACGTTTAGGCAGCCACTGTTGAGTCTCAGTCCACTCAGTGTCTGGAGACTCAACACCTGCAACACATCTAGAAGCTGTGAGTGAACAATTTGATTGCTTTTCTTTGACATAACTGTGGACAGGACTGTGATGTAGCTGGACACCAGTGCCAGGCTTTATTTCTGATGTCGAAGGATACTCCTAAAGGAACCAGATTTATCTAGAATCACTACGTCATGCGCTGTGCTGTCAAAAACTAAACCTGTCGGAGTAACGCTTAGCAAACGTGAACATCTTAGTGAAAGTGTTGTTTGCATTAAGAAGAAATGCAGGAGTCCAGAGTTCCTGCCAGCATAACAGCAGGTTCACAGACAAACACACAGTCGTGAAAAATGTACATATACGTGTAAAGACCATGTATGTTATGGCAGTCTTAAGTTTCCAACGACTCCTATACCTCTTACGTTTCTATGACGTCATCGTTAAAACATACACGTCATGCATTCTGGTTGTTTCATCGCTTTATTTTAGGTCTGCTGGGAATATGACGAAATCTGCTGGGTGAAAAATATACATTCAGCAACTAGAATGATCAGTTTGGGTGGTGTAGAAGCTGTAATAATCACTTTTACTTAGTGGCATGGCCTCTTAACTTCTCGTGAGTGATTACAATTAACTACAGCTGGTGACTCCTCTGAGCTCGTTGAAATGGGGCCTCATTAGACTCAGCCACAAACACCACAGTGGCAAAGTTTAATGAGCTCAAAAAAGATCTGAAAAAGC
>NW_007577746.1:740403-743966 GCF_000690725.1 Stegastes partitus | reverse complement strand
GATGTGTTCCTCTTCCAACACACCTGATTCAAATGATCAGCTCATCATCAAGCTCTGCAGAAGCCTGATAACGATCCTGATCATTTGAATCAGGTGTGTTGGAAGAGGAACACATCTGAAACATGTGGAATTGTGGCCCTCGAGGACCAGGATTGCCCACCCCTGGTCTAGAAGCACATCTTTAAGGCTCCACTGAAGTTTGCTGCTGATCACATGAACAAAGAAAAGGCCTTCTGGAGGAAAGTTCTGTGGTCAGATGATAAAATGAGCTTTTTGGTCACAGTGACCAGAACTATGTTTGGAGGAGAGAAGGGGAGGCCCTTAACCCCAAGAACACCACACCTACCGTCCAGCATGGCGGTGGCAGCATCATGCTCTGGAGCTGTTTTATTCATCAGTCACAAGCTTGGGTCTCGGAGGCAGTTAGCTGCTTTACAAAGACAATGACCCCAAACTCCCATCACAGGTCGTGAAGAAATGGCTCAATCAGGCTAGAATTAAGGTTTTAGACGGTAAGTCCTGACTTAAACCTCAACAAGGTCCTGTAGACGGTGATAAAGGGTGGTCAAAGATACAATCAGGAACTTCCCAGAAGCTTGTGGACGCCGACTCAAAGTGCCTAGTCGAGGTGAAAATGGCCAAGAGATGTTTAACCAAATCCTAGCATTGCTGTATGTGTAGTTCTTGCCCAGCAGATTCATATTGTCTGTAGACCCATAATGAATCTATAAAGAACCAACATGTGTGATTGTTTTTTGTGATAAAGACGAGTGTTTCAGTAATTCCATAATAGAAAATTCTGAGTTATAAGAGTCATTGGAAACTCAAGACTAGCATGATATAACTTGGAAACTTTTTTCATGACTGTAGTGTAATCTCTTCACCAGTAGATTTCCACTGTAGTGAAACAAAGGGAGATGAATAACTGCCTGGAGGGCAACACATGGAAACCCCACCGTGCTCTGCCTTGATCGCTGAACCACCTAGTAACCCAGCTGTACCATGTGTGACGCCACTGTGTTTTGTCAGATGTGACAGATGCACCAGTACCAGAGCCTGTGGCAGAACCAGAACCAGAACCAGCTCCAGTGGTGGAGAGACCAGTGAGGAGCAGAGGGAAGACCCCCGTCACCACCCGCACCCGCAGCAGCCAGCACCACACAGTAAGAAAGACCCCGTCACTCACTGTCAGTCAGAAACAAGACAGCCCACCACCAGCTACCTGCAGGCTGGTCGTCACCTGGAGCCACATCCTCCTGCTTTATCCACATTTTACTTGTAGTTAGCTTATACCAAATGAGACTTTCCTGCTGCTGCTGGGGAACTGTGTTGATAGCCCTGTTCAGCTGGCAGCAGTTTATTTTCACTGATGTGTGTGATAGGAGTATGTGGGGTGTTGTCGGAGCGTAACTCGACTGCTGGGCTAACTATAAACCTGAATGATAGGGGAGCTGTGAATTTCCTTGTGAAATTATAGGTCTGAAAACTCTGAGTTTCAAAGGAAGTTGTAATGTTCCTGCTGTCGTACTAACTTTCTGCAGCACAGTCATCAGTGCTGAGGACCCCAGTGAACTGAAAGACCAACATCAGTGAAACACCAGCGACGGTTCTGTAGTGAAAATACAGTTAAAGCAAAGCTACAGTTAAACCTGCAGTGTGGAGCTTTGGTCTCACAGATAACATGACCAGAGTTGCTCAATGAATGAATGGCCTTGAATGTAACAGAGAGCCAGTCTGAATCAGGACAGTTGTGACACCACGAACAGCTAAAAAGCCTGTTTTAAAACAGAGCCTTCTCTCTGTGTTGTGTGGCTTCCCCCATGTTTTTACCCACGGGTGGTAGTTTAATGAAGAACAACCTAATGCTGTTGTCTTTTAATACTTAAAAAGCAGATTTCCCATGAGCACTGGACATCTGTGGGTTAAACCTCACAGCTTGATGGAGGCTTCCTGAGCAGGTCAGAGTGCAGCTCAGGCCCGTATGTGATGACATGTTTTAGACATCACGGATCTCAGCAGAACGCTGTAGACGGTTTGTGCGCTCATGGTCATCATTGTTTTACTTAACATTTTTTCCAGAAGAATTAAAGTGCATCGTGGTATAGAAGCTGGAGGACCGGAGGCCAGGCTGCCTGTTTCACCCGTGTTCTACTGTGTTCTAATTTCCATGTTTTCTTTGAGCGATATCCTAACGTTACTGAACACAGAATGTTCCTGGAGGATGTAATGAACTTATTGCTTCATGCAGTTGCCAGCACGTTATTCCAACATGGTTTCAGAGAAAAAAAAACGCTGAGATTATTACGTGCGTAGAGAAAGACCTCTGAGAGTCCCTCCAGAGAAAAATCACAAGATATTACACGGTCATTTGTAGTTATTACAAGAACCATTATGGGGTAAAACTATAGACCAGTTGAGGAGAAGTATACGGAGCCTTTACTGAAGTAAAAGTAAAAACTATCGAATGTACTTTGAAGTCCTGCATTAGAAAATCCTCCCTGAGTAATAGCAGCACTGGTACTGCTGATTGGTGCTTTAACTGTATTCTTATTGGTACTTTTTGATTGTTTGTTTGTTTTTTTAAGAGAAAAAACTAAACAAATTAAGAACAGAACACAGAGCTTCATTTCCTCATATGTACTGTGAGAATAAACATGTCTATGGACACTAATGCCGTGTTGGTGGCATGATGGGAGCTCCGTGGACACCAAACAAAACATTATGCTGTGAGTTTCATTAAACTCTCCAACATTATACCAGAAATAAAAGCTCCACCTTGAACAGATAGTAAGTAAACGTCAGCGCATTGTGCTGATGAAACCTCTTTCACTCTCCACTTGTGAGGATAAATGAATGCAGCACTTTACAGTATTTTACTGTGATTTTCATAGTTTAGTGAAGTCAGCGGTTGAAGTGCTTCTTCTTCCACTAACGCCAACATTCAGTCAGAGAAACAGTGAAAATCTGGTGCGACAGTTTGTCTGCAGTCCTAAAATCACTAAATCCTGCTGCTCTGAAAGTGAAACTGAAGTTCTGATCAACGGTTTGGATGACGCCCTGAACTGACTGAATGAGTTGACTCTGTGTGCGGCTGCTGGCAGACGTGATGTACCTGCTTAGTGAGAGATCAACTATGAGCTTGGCAGTCAAACTGAGCGTTTGCTCATCTGTACGTGATGAACTTTTACAGATTGGTTGTGTTTCTGCTCTGACATGCAAACGACTTTTTGAGAAGGAACATTTTCTGCAACAGCTGCAGAGAATTAAATCCTACTTTTGGACCTCCGTCACCTGTTTGTGCTGCATGGAGCTGCAGGCGACACGTGTCTTAAGGTGATGAGGTAGAATTTGCAACATAACGATCTTCTTGATTTCTACATTTCCGTTAGCAGAGCCTTCAACGCGGAACTTCTTGACCCTCTGATGTTTAAAAATTCCACCCAGACGCTCATTTAATACCGAGGCTCGGTCCCCATCCCTCTCTGTGACTGATGCATTATTGTATGTAACGTCATTAAACTACTAACAGTGAAGCATCAGTGTGTCGGCAGCAGCTGTTACTG
>NW_007577746.1:704496-739903 GCF_000690725.1 Stegastes partitus | reverse complement strand
AGTGTTCAGTAAAGTGGAGCTTCATGCCAAATGTAGCCATAGCAGTGCTCCAACTAAGAGTCCTCTAACAGTACCTGTTTAAAAAAGAAAAAGTGCTTTTACTTCTACAGCTGAAATAGCTCCCACCTTGTAGCTCTACAAGTGAGTGTGAACACAAACCACAGCAGAACCAAAAGGTGTTTTTCCTTTGCTCTGTCCCAAAACAGCTGAACTAAAGTGCCCTAAGAGTTGCTGTGTTCCTCCTCAGGAAGAGAACTGGGCTCAATGATAAATGGGAAAAAAAAAAAACAGACTTCCTGCTTGTTTCTCGTTGCTGCTGTAACCATTACACTGCAGTGAGTTGAGTAGATGTGCATTATGGAAGAATGAGAGTTAAAAAGAGCAGCGCTCCGCTGATGTCTGACCACTGGAGCAGGATCACTGGTTTCCTCTCAGAAAACACATTCCAGCACCGACAAAGAACAAGTGAGAGTGTGTGATTAACGTCAGCAGCTGCAGTCAGCGTGGGTTCACTTTGATTTACTGGGTCAGAACGATGGGCGCTGATGGTGAGCAGGAACGTTTGAATGTTCACAAAATGCTGCATCCTGGGACACAAGAGACTGTAGTGATGACAGGGATTCTTTTTTTCATGATGTTGACCCAAAAACAATGAAAAAAACAAAGCAAGAGTGAAGGAAAACACCATCATGTTAGCATCTTCCACCTCGATGTGGCTGAGCTGCAGCAGAGTAGATGTGCGGTGTGCCGTGCAGCAGGTATGGTGGGACATCCAGCAGCTGGATCTCATTACACAGTTTCCTGTGACGCTGACAAAGGAAGCGTTTTTCATTTTATTGGAGTGCAGTCACACCCAGCTCATTGCGAGCCTCTAGGTTTAGTGTGCCAGTGCTGCTCGCTGCATGTCAGACTCCAAGCACATGATCTGGATTAGCTGCTGCCATGCACATGCTGAATACTTTGGACTTATTCACACACTCACTTTTCCTGTCAGATCTCTGGTTCTGATCACTCTTCCTTTACCTCCATCTGGTCTTTTGTTTTTCTCCTGATTTTCAGTGTCCTCGTTTTCTCACAGTTGTTATTGTAATCAGAAAACCTGGACAATGTTCCACTGGGAATGTATTTTACTGAAGCCCATTTGACCCGTAGCTCTCCGTACTGCTACACTGCTCTATTTAGTTCAGCACAGTACACGTTCTAACCATGTGGGAAAAAAAAAACTCTTTTGGGGGAAAAAGCAGCAGAAGCAGTGAACTCTTGTCTCACATGTGAGGGCTGAGATCCAGCGGTGGGGTTTGGTCTCTCTGAATGTGGGTGTCAACAGCGCCTCCTGCTGCTCAGACACTCAACATGCACCTGTTGAGCTGAGGCCTTGAGGAATGAGAGGCATGTGAAAACTGTCTGCCCAGGTGGGTTTCTCCCCTCCATCTTGTTGTGAACTGTCCAGTGTTGGTATTGTACAGGAACAGGGGTACAGCTGTGTCTGGGATGTTCCAGTATTCTCATTACTGTGGTCAGATTAGAGGACGTTAATGAAAAGACTTGAACATGTGACTTTGAGCTTTGGTTTATTTTCCCTCTCCTGTAACAGTGAAACAAGTTTAATCAGTTAGCGTGCGGTTAGCACCAACCACCACAGTTCTCCTTCACTTTCTGCTTTCTGTGAGTCCTGCAGCGAGACGCTTTATCAGGATTTATTCCTCATTCACTCAAGAATTTAGGTGCTTTACAAAACCAATATTTGCAAACTTATGAAGTCCTCTGATACACTTGTTTAACATGTACTTTGTCGTTCCTGACCAGGCTTTGTCATCGATTACAGTGATTACACTATTGATTTAGCATTGATAAAGTTACTACGTGAACCGAGTGTTCATTCTGCGGCAAAAACATCGCTTCAGCAGCTATACCTTTAACAGGGGGATGCAGATCTCTGGACTATCGATAAAGCAGACAGAAATGTTGATAAATGGGCTGTTCGTCAAACCCTGGCATTCTCCGTGTGTGTTGGTGTGTGCGTACCATGTGTGCAGAGCGACCCGCTGACGGATGAGGAAGATGAAGAGATTGTCCGGAGGGTAAAGCGCAGATCCAGACGGTTATCTCACAAACTGGTAAATGCTGTCCTTCTGCCTGGGCTCAACAGTGGGACTGATTAACCCACCGGTGCACTTTCTCCTCCACCCGTCAGTCTGCTTCACACCTGGCTTTAGAGAGGGTCACACACAGAGGCAGCTCCTTCTCTTCAACATCTGAATGTATTCTTCCTCCTCTTTTCCCAGTGTTTGAAATGTGTCTTCATACATCTGTCATCACAGGGACTCATCACGACTCCATGTTTATTAGAAACCCACCATCTTTGCAGTAATACATGCTGCATGATGCACTTCATTAAAATGGGTGCAAACACATTTTAAGAAAAAAATTGCTAAGAGGTGTTTATAGCCAGAGGTCGCCTGTTAAAATCCCTGAAGTATAGGGGTTGAATGTCCAATCAGATACAGCTTTTGTTTTACTCCTAGACCTATTTCAACTTTAATATATGTAGGCCTAATAAATTAACAATACAGTCGTGACTCGATAATCCGACACTAAACGTTAAACCTTCTTCGATGTCGGATTGTCAAGACGGAGGTCCAGATACAAGGAGGGCTTGATGCTGGAAGGCTCATTAGTTGGTAATTATTGTTCATAGTTGTTATAATAACTAGTGTATTGTTAGAACACTACGCATGGCTGGATTTCACGTCTAACTGACCAGTGTGTGCACGTTCCGACCACTTCCACCCCGGGGCAGCGCTCTGACGGGGTGGAAGTGTCCAGAACACACAGGCAGTACTTGGCTGCTGATGCTAGTTTAGTTAGCGCTCACACTTCTGTTTCCTCCATCGGTGGCGGCGGGGGAGTGGCAGATACGCTCCACCGTTACCATCCATGTTTACTTCCATAAACACTGAGCACGCTCGCTGCGTGTGACGTCGTCGTGTCCTCTTCTGCGCATGCGGGACACTTTTGGCTCGTATGAAGTTCACACAGCAGATCACATACAAGTCGCATTGAACTGGAAACGTGAAGGAAGTCACAAAGAAATCCTCATTGAGCATCAAGTCCTGCAGTGTGAACGTAGCCAATCTGTGGGATTGTTCAGTCAGATAATACGCCGTCATCCTGATTGGTGACATTAAATGTCATGTCGGAGTCACAATCCAAGGCTGTCGCTATGTTAAGGCTGTTTTTATGGGTTCTGTTGGTTTTTCCTAGAAACCTGTCAGATAGCAGGTTTAGGATTGTTAAGGGTCGGATTATCGAGTCACGACTGTATTTAATTTAACTCAACTCACTTCATTTTAAACACCTTTTTTTTGAGTCAACAGGGTACAATTTAAACTAACACAGAGCGCATCACTCCTTGAGCTCGCTACAGTTTCTCTCGGTGGGATAATGGAATAAAATTAGAATTTATTCTCCGTCAATACTGCACCTCAGCCTGACCTCATCCAGTGGCTGGCAGCAGTCTGTGACTAATCTGTAGCACACAGTATCAACAGTTTCAGGGTGACATAGTCCTTATTTTATATTGGTCCAGTGATTTTTTTCCTATTTTTCCATTAATTAATCTGTCAGCTGTTTTACTGATCAGTTGGTTAATTTAAGTGATTAATTTTCCTCTAAATATGTGATTAACCAATACATTGACGTTCATTTTATTTTTAGCTTTATAGGCATATTTAGCAGCTACAGGGACAAACATATTAAAATGCTCTCTCATGAATGAGTAGAGAGCACTTTAAGGGCTTTGGCCTTTTCTGACGTCACGTCTTTCAGAACAGCTGCTGTGTGTTTTCTCCTCAGGTGTCCACGCGTTGTCCATCCATGATCTGTACAAACCACATTCTACTTCTGTTATCAGTCCTTTGAAGTCATCTGATAGCCTAGAACCTAGCCTAGTCTTGAGAACCTTTTACTGTGACTTAAGTGAGACTCTGCTGCAGTTGTCTGAGCCTGTAGCACTGAGTGAAGCTGACCAACGGCTGAATACCAATGAACTGAACCAATGTGAGCAAATGTGACTTCTCTGTCAGAGAACCTCAGGGCTGCATTAACACATCGGCTCCACTGCAAGACTCAGCAGAGGTCTTTTTCCATTTTTCCTTTGTATCATTAAGATTTTAACGCTACTGCTACTCATCTATCCAGAACAACCACACCACAACGTCCAGCAGGAGGAACTAATGTAAGCCACAAACCAAGTCCTGCTCTAACCCTGTCTGATGCAGCCTCTTGGTCGAAGACTTTTCATTTCAGCTTTGACTTGTCCATCCAGGCAGTTTGTAGAATCCCTCAAGAAACTGTCCACTCACTCCCACCCATTTAAAACCTGTAGCTCCAAGAGGAACAACTGGCACAGCATCTTCCCAAACCCAGTAAGGACCTGTCTCCCAAGCCAGTCTCTCTGCTCGACACTGCCCGGCTAAAGGTCAGCCTTCTGTCTTCCTCGTCTATCTGAGATCTCTTTTACACAGAATCACGTTTGATCTTGAGTTTTTGATTGTATGTCCAGGTGCCAGAATCCTCACTGCACCATGACACACACTCATTCAGCTCAGAGGTGATGAAGCACAGGGGGATGGTGTATTTGAAGGTCGTATGCAGGCACTTGAACATGGATCTAACCCTGACCAGCAGCCTGCACACGGCACACACTTACTTCTATCTTTATGAGGACACACACCGGTGTGTATTCCTGCCTTCCTTCACCCTAACTCCAACCTAATTCTAACCTGAACATTACAAACAGTGTGAACCCTTGACCAGCCCTTTGACGGTGTCAGACAGCGAGCGTTGGTCAAAATGTTCTCAGTTCCAGGGTCTAAACATCCAGTTGGCCCTCACAAAGACACACAAGCACAAACAGTGCAGTAGTTAAAGCCAAATGCTTTTGTGTGTTTAACTTGAGGTTTGTAATCACTGGTGTTGGGGTTCTTAGGTGTTGCATTCTTCACCTGGTTCTGCTTTTCACCAGCTGTGTAGTCCATGCATCGTGCCAGTCCTCCGTCAGGCTCTGTAGTGGTTCAGACACCAGCTACATCAGAGTTAAACAAAGCTGAGTCATGTGAATCAGACGGACCAGCACTGACCCACTATGATCCATTTCAAATGCAGCTCTCTGTTTTCTTCTGTTTGTCATGTTGAGCTGCTGACGTGTCTCTCCTGATGCATGGGCTCCACATGCCTTTCAGTGTGAAGGCAGCGGTCGGGCCTCACTGTGAAAGCAGACGGGTCGACCGTAACGCCGGCAGTCAGACTGTGTCACCACATGGACATGTTTTCTACTTTCTGTCACAAAGCTGTTTGGACACGTGAATGAAGTCATGATTTATGTGCTCAACAAAGGTGTCAGTAGAGACTAAAGCTGATATTACATCTTAATATGAAGGACCTTCTAGCAGGTGAAGCACATGGCACAAGAGCTGCATCGCGTACCACAGTCACAAAAAGAACAACGGTGTATGAACGTCTCCAGTAATGAGTGATGTGCTCCAGTTACCGCTTCATGCTCAATTCCAGAAGAATAATCCAGTTTTATCGGTTAATGTGTTCATGCTACAGGGTGGCCACGCTGCTCTGCTACCCAGCATGCTGCAGTTCCCCTCTTCAAACACAGGAAAGCACACTTAGAAACAGCAGCTGCGTACAGACTATGCTGTAGCGGTGATTATTCCCGAGGTGTGCTGGACATAGTGTGTAAATATAGCACAGGAATCCTGGAGATACGAGGCCTTTCTACTCTGTTTGGTCTCTGCAGAGATTCTCCTCGTGCAGTCGCTCCTCGTACCAAACGTTTGTTTTAAGGCCCGTTTATCGTCCTGGCACATGCACAGGAGGCAGCTTTCAGTGCAGTGACGTAGATGGATTGGCCTTTGTTTTCCTCCACCTGAAGTAAAATGACAATTTCAGTATGAATAGTAACAAAGGTTTATGTATGCATGTGCAAAACTACAGGGTTACACTGGAAAGTCCAACATGGAGAAATAAAAAAGGCTCATGTCAGTAGCACAGCTCCATAAAGAAATCCACATTCCTATCAAATCCCTTCACAAAATGAAAAAGCACAGAGCAGCTAAAGTTCCCTCTTTTCTCCTTGTTGTGCAGTTCCTTTGGTAATAGCTCTAACTTTTATGAAAATGGAGCAAATTCACTGCACAGCACTTCACTTGTGTTTAAAAAAATCTGGATTTTCATGAAGCAAAGCAGCATAACGTAGCATTACGTAGTGTCATGGAAGAAAAGCATTTGTTAGAACGAGTTGAAGAATTGTATGTATGTTTTTTGTTTTGTTTTTAAAAATGCATAAACATGGTGCAGGAGCATTACAGATCATTACAGTGTTGGGAAGAGAGTGCTGGTGTCAGGTCTGTGGTCTGTACCGGCTTTTTTCTCAATGTGGATATTAAGAGAAATAAAGTTGGGTCCTGACAGCATGTACACTTCAGGACAGAGTTTGGATCATAAAGCAGAAGCCGTTATGTGGTAGATGCAAGTAGACATAAAGGGTCTTATACCTGTGTGAGGTTAAATGTAGCTCGTGTAGGCACAGCGTAAGGCTTCGGATTAATGTTGTGTATTTGTGTCGGCGTCTCAGGAACCCAAGCCAAGTGCAGAAGTAGGACAAAGACAGAAAGTCACAACTGTAGGACCAGCAGATAGGGTGCGTAAGGACACATGTGCAAGCAATCATCCATTTGTATCGAGAACAGCAACGCTGCTTTTTCCTCATGTGTCTAATAATCTAGTCTGTGTTTTGTACAAGTCAACGGGTCTGACTGAAGTGCAGATCCCACGGCAGGCTGCAAAGCCACCAAGGCCTTCATCCTCTGTGGTCCCTCTCACCAAAGCCAGCCCGGTCAGCTTTCGCCATGTATGCGATATCTCACCCATCAAGAGTCAGAAGTCAGACCAATGTGGATCCACGCTGGGCGGCAGCTCTGCAGCAGGGGTACAGCTCTACGCAACCATCTGTGGTGGCAGGCTTTCCTTCTCTTCTCAGTGTTTCTATTCCTCACTGCTTCTCACAGACACTTGTGTCTGAATGGAGCTTTGTTTTGGTCGAACCTTAAAAGTCACGTTCTGTACACGTCTATGCAGTATACTGGTTTCTGTGAACTGGTCAGTTGTGTGTTTGTATGTGCAGCTGTTTGTGCGGGAACAGCTGTGTGACAGCTGAACTGAGGCTGGTCAAGCATCCTTGACCCACAATGACACACAGTGTTTGTGAGCAGGAGTGTGTCCCCCCAGACGTCCTGCTGACACACAGACAGAGGCAGCAGAAAATCACCAGCTTTCTGTCCACATGCAGCCCTGTGAGGACGCCGGGCTGTGCAGCTACGCCCTCCAAGGACGTGTTGGTCAGACAGGTTGGACTGAACGTTGCAGGGCAGAGACTGGGATCTCACTGAGTGGTTTGGTATAGACATGGTGGTGCTGGACGTAGTCACGTGGTGAGAGGTGTTAGTATCAGCCAGAGGGCCCTCTGCTGGCTCAAAGCCTGCAGCTACAGGCGACTCGAGTGAACTGAAGTTTTTGTTTGGAATCTGCTACAAGTGTTGTGGGACGAGAAACTAGCTTCCGTGCACTGGTGAGATGTATCGTCGTGTAAATCATGTTCACCACTGTCTGTTTTGTCTGTGCAGGTGGAGAAAATCGCAGCCAGTGACCAAACCCCCAAAGTGGAGGAGAAGGATGTTCTGAAAGAGCTCTTCTCCAACGACATAAACAGTCCAACAGGAATCTCGTAAGTAACTAGTGTTCATTTGTCCTATCGCTTAGCTCACAGGTTGTTCTTACCTGAAAAGACAAAACACTAAGAGTCACACTTAGAGTTTTAAGTTTTTGTTTTGTACCTTCCAAAACATGTATATTTTCCACATCCTAAATGCTAAGAGGACTTCATATATATATAAAATCACAGTCTGGGATTGATTAGCAACAACTCTCAATCTGATGCATTGTTATTTTTATGCAGTGTCATGACCTTAAAAAACAAAAGTGCCTCAAAAATACGGCCATAAAATCATGCCATGTTGAACTAATGTAAAGTCTGAACTCACAAGAGACGGATTGTAAAAAGCCTGATGAAGCAGAGCAACCGAGGCCCAGATCTTCCGTCCTGTATTTACCTTAATGCAACAGCTTCATTCATTCCCTACTTCACTGCCTCAGTTTTGGCTCCGAGGACAACCTCATGGTCCCTGCTGACACCTTCGCCCCCTGTGGTGAACCAGCCATAGCAACGGCAGCTGTGTGAATGCACCGATCCACTTCTGACATCTCAGATCTCATCTCTGTTTTCTAAATGTTAAATCTATACAGCTCACTGCTTGGAACTCATAAATAAAGTGACATGAGATCAGGAGATTCTGAGCTAAGAATTGAGCAACATTCAATAAACTGCTGCGCTGCCAGTTGTAGCAGTTCACCAGTGATGTCAAAGTGTGAGCTAGGTCATAGAAATGAAACCAGTCGTCATAATGAAGTGCTTTATTTCAACTGATATAGATAACTATTGATCATTTGAAAGACGATGATGGAGGGCAAAGGATAGAAGAGGCTTTCAGGAACAAGAGGGGAAGCACGCTTTTAGATTGTTCATGGAACCAGACTTTGCGTTTTCATTGTGGGCCTTCTCTGTACTTGGTTGGTCGTCCTGTAACGTGGTGGCAGCGTGGCTCAGAGGAGGTCGGCCCGTGTTACTGCTGAGGTGTTACTGAAGCCTGGCTTGCTTTGATGGCGGCCTTCAGCTCATCTGTATTTCTGGGTCTAATGTTTCTCATCACTTCCTGTACAATAGCCCATAACCAAAGCACAGTAGTGTCAGCAAACCATTTGGTTGTAGTTTGGATACTGTGGGGAGGAGTTCAGTCCTGCTAGAAAAGGACGTCACCATCTCCATGAAGCTCATCAGCAGATGGAAACACGGCAAACTGTAAAACCTCCAGGTAGACTCTGCGTTGACCTTGCCTTGATAAAACTCGGTGGACCGACACCAGCAGATGATGTGACACCAAATATCATCACAGGCTACAAACACTTCACTCTGGACTTCAAACACCTCCGATTCTGAGCTTCTCTCGTCTTTATCCAGACTCTAGGATCTTGATTACCTGATAAAATGCAAAATTTACTTTTATCTAAAAAGAGGACTTTGGACCTCTGAGCAACAGTCCAGTTCCTTTTCTCCTCAGCTCAGGTCAGATGCTTCTGACAGCTCTGGTTCAGGAATGTCTTGATATTAGGAATGCAGCGGTTGTAGCTCCTCCTGAAGACGTCTGTGCTCGGTGGCTCTTAATACACCAGCCTCAGTCCGCTGCTTGTGAAGCTCTCCCAAGTTCTTGAATCAACTTATTTTGACGGTCCTCTCAAGGTTCTGGTCATCCCTGTTGCTTGTGAACCTATCCCTAGCACACTTTTCCTTCCAGGAAGGGAAGTATTCTGTGTGTACTGAACTAAACTAACTCACTCAAACTCTAAATTCAATATTCCTATATTGCTAGAAGCCATATTCATCCAAATTTTGACAAAAAAGACTTGAAATATTTCACTTTGCCTGTTAGGAGTCTGTAACATATTAAATGTGCACTTTCTTAAATAACTGATGAAAAATAATATAATATATATCATAGGTTTTTACAATGTTGTATCTTTTTGGGATGCTCAAGTCTGTCCATATCAGTACACATACTCAAACAGAAGTGTGTTTTATTCATTTTTCATAACAAATGGGTGAAACGTTGTGGTTCAGCACTAACTGTCCACCTGTGGAGTGTGTCAGGGTCCAGGTCCAGTGCAGTCTGGACTGATGCTGCTTCAACAAGTTTCTTTCTTGTTGAGAGAATATAAACGGAGACATCGGGTTCAGTGAGGAGCAGTGATGTGATTTCCTTCCTGATAACACAGTTCAACATGAGCTAAAGGCAACAGTGCCAGTCCCTGGATGGACGATGTGCTGTTTGGCAGATGAACCACTTCAGGACTCTAATGTGTGTCTGTTGCAGGGCCACCTGTCGAAGGCCCATCCGAGGAGCAGCCGGTCGCCCGGTGATTCCCAGCGACCTGTGGAATGACGAAAACCGCATCCTCTCTCCAAAAACCAAGACGAGCAGCTACTCCTCCTACACAGAGCACCAGGCTGTCAACAGAGTGCCCACCCTGCCCCCCTCCACCTCCACCTCCTCCTCCTCCTCCTCCTCCACTTCCTTCACCTCCTCTAACTCCAGCTCTTCCTCCAGGCTCCTGTCTGCAGCTCCCCCTGCAGGTCAGACCAAAGCAGTGCGCCGCAGCATGTCCCTGTGGATAAAGCTGTTCCTGCTGGCCATCGTGGCTACTTTTCTCTTCCTGGTGTATCAGGCCATGGAGACCAACTCCATCAACCCATTTACAGGCCCAGACACAGAAGTGGCCAGCGGCAGCGCGGCGTAGAGAGTCCAGGAAGAGGCTGAGGGGGAAAGAGAAGCATGCCTGCTTCTACTTTTTCATTTTTTTGTGTGAATCTACATTGTAGCCAATTTATTCTTACCTCTGAGGCCATCATCTGTTTTGTCCTCATTTTGTACTGTTGTTTTTTTCCCTTCTCTTCTGAATCCGTTTTCAGTGAGCCCCTAAAGAGAAGTGACATAGCCATTTCAGTGAGACTCAAGGACCTCCATGACACGTTGTTTTGGTCCATCCTTGACCTTGGACCTCAGGTTACAAAGAAGCCAGCCACTAGTCTACTTTAGGACACACGCAGCAGTAAGACATATGAGGACTCGTGATTCTTTTTTTTTTTTCCTTTGTTGTTGTTTTGTTGGTTTTAATGTCATACTTGCATGGTGCGTTTGTTGGTGTGTTTGTACTGAATGTATGGTTGAGATTTATTTTTTTCACACTTTGCCTTAGTGTCTGTCTCTGTTTGTCATTAACAGTTTTAAAGATGGAGTCTGAAACTGTAATTTTGTTTTGTATTTTCGACCATCTTTGTTAATGAGACAGAGAGGCTTGTTATTGTAATCCAGAAGCTTCTAAATCTTCTTAAACCTCTTACACCAATATTTTTTTAATGTTCTCTTATAATAAAATGGAATGTCCTAGCGTATTCTACTTAATTATGTATTCACTGTCTGAAATATTAAGTATCCACTCAATAAACTATAATGTTGTTACTGTACCTGAAAGAGCATTTTATTCATGAGCCAGTCCTTAGTGCACTTTCTTTTTTTGTTCCAGATTCTGTTGGAAGATCAGAAACTGTTTGTTTGATTCAGTTCAATTCAGTTTTATTTGTATAGCACAGTTTACCACATATGTCATCACATGGCGCTTAACATGATAAGGTACAGACCTTACAAGTTTATAAGTTCATATTATCATAAAAAGAAATGCTCACCGGCCTTCAGCGGTATCCAGCCATACACATACAGGTGCTTCACAAAGTATTCAGGCCCTTTTCATTGCTGCACACGTTTTAATTTTAAATGGACATACCATGATGGCCAAAATTATTACAACACTTAACATATTCAAGAGGTTTCAGTTTTTGTGGATTTGGCCATTAAAATACCCATAAAACAGATGAAGTATCAAGTCGAGGTGCTTCGAGGAGCTGCCATCACAGGCACAGAACTACATTCGGTTCATCGAGGACTTCCTGCAAGTGCCAGTGAAGTGGGTGGGGGTCGGCAAGTCCAGAGAAAGCACGATCAAACTGTTTTGATCCGTCTGCAGTGTCCACATCCTCAATGTTGGTTTGGGTAGTAACTTCAGGTTTTCAGAGGGGTTTAAAATATAAACTCTGTCCTAAAGGCCTCATCATTAGGCTCTATAAACCATAGAATGGAACCATCACAAGGAGGTTTAGGGTTTTTTTCCCTTTCAAAACACAAGCTAGGCCTATTTCACTGTCAATGTCACACAATCATGTTTCTTCATCCATCCATCATCTCTACACCTTAATCCTCACCAGGGTCATGGGGGGCTGGAGTCTATCCCAGCTGACTCAGGGTGAAGGCAGGTTCACCTGGACAGGTAACCAGTCTATCACAGGGCTACACTTAGAGGCAGACAACCAAGCACACTCACATTCACACCTACGGACAATTTACAATCACCAATTAACCTCAGCATGTTTCTGGACTGTGGGAGGAAGCTGGAGAACCCAGAGAGAACCCACGATGCACGGGGAGAACATGGAGACTCCACGCAGAAAGATCCCGGGTGTCCTCACCTGGATGCCAACCGGCGACCTTCGAGGCAACGGTGCTAACCACTGAGCCACATGAAGCCATCACAGTTCCATCACAGAAGCCAAATTACTTGTGTAATCATTATCAGGTGTGATTACGGTTAAATTGGTGGTGATGCCAGAGTCTGTGTGACCAGAGAGGTTCTTCTGACTGTACAAAGCCTGTCCGGCTCATTAAGTTGTTTTGATCGTCTTTTTCAGATTTATGCCTACAGCAGCTTAAAATCATTTCTTTGTAGAAGCTTCGGCTGCAGTTGCAGCTTCTCGTCTACTTGGGTAAGTTTCTACAGGCACTGGACTCCTGGATTTGGGCATTTTATCCCTTCCCTTGCAGAAGATCCTCTCAGCATCCATTACACAAGATGGAAAGCTCCTGAACTGTGTTTTAAAGAGGACAGTCAGACACTTGCCCTAAAGCTTGTGTTGTTGTGGCTATATGCTTTGGGTCATCGTCGTGTTGCATGGTTAACCATAGCCCCCTGCCAGAGGGGAGTGATTGGAAGAGTTTGTGTCCAGGGTGGGAGGGGGCACGCCTCAGAGTCCTGGAGGTGTGCAGGTCCTGGAGGGAAGGCAGACCGCAGCCAATCGCCTTCTCGGCCGAGCGGATGTTGAGCTGCAGTCTGGCCTTGTCCTTGGCCGCAGCGTACCAGATGGTGATGGAGGAGGTGAGGATGGACTCGATGATGGAGCTGTAGAGGTGCACCATCATCCTCAGTCATAGAAGGTGACTTTGGGTGCATTTGCAATAAATCTGTTTCACTGAATTATCTACAGGCTGCAAGGTGGAGCAGTTGGTTAGCACTGTTGCCTCGCAGCTAGAAGGTTGCTGGTTCGTGTCCCTGTTGGGGGATCTTTCTGCGTGGAGTCTCCATGTTCTCCCCGTGCAGCGTGGGTTCTCTCCGGGTTCTCCGGCTTCATTAAGGTTAATTGGTGATTGTAAATTGTCCGTAGGTGTGAATGTGAGTGTGCTTGGTTGTCTGTCTCTAAGTGTAGCCCTGTGATAGACTGGTTACCTGTCCAGGTGAACCTGCCTTCACCCTGAGTCAGCTGGGATAGGCTCCAGCCCCTCATGACCCTGGTGAGGATTAAGGTGTAGAGATGATGGATGGATGAATTATCTACCATCCAGTGAAAACCTCATACATCTGAATGTTTTACAATCAAGCCTATTCTGCTTAATATCCTGTAAAGACAGGACGACATACTGGCACAGTCACAGAGTCAAAGGACCATTACGATATGTTTAAAATGTGTGCTTTATCCAGAAGGCTTTTAGGTTCTACTCTTCGACTACAAAAAACAACTGAGCTATTTAAACATGCAGCTCCGAAGTGTCTTTATGTAATTAGATGTGATGAAGTAATTATATCAGTAAATACAGACAAATGTACAACTATGACGTTGGGAAATAGTCCCACACAATTTAAAGGTTTTGCTTAATTGTAATGAAATATTTAATCCTGCTTATTTTCACAAAACACATTTATTGTAGATCACTGATTTAATTTCAGCCATTTTACATCAAAAATATCTGTTTTCCAAAGTGTGCATTTATTTTACAAATGCCAGTTTTCATCACTTTATCTTTCAGAGCAGTTGTGTGAACAGCTGTGTATTTATTCATACAGCACTCAGATCAAGTGCTGATCTAGGTCTGGAGAAGGACAGGTTGAATACATGTTTGTCTGCATTTATTTATATAATTATTAATTTCACAATGTCTCATAGCTTCACAGTGGCTGATCGTCAATATTGCACCAAACAGTTTACCGGAAGCAAATATTACAATTATTTCATGTCAGCAACATGAGCTGTTTGTGAAAGACAAGTGTGCAGAAGTCTTGTTTATACTCTGCTTTTATCATACTATGAATGCTTCTAGTCTACTTGGAAGACTTTATTGTGTTAAGTAGGTCACATCTATGTGTTCTGTTAACACACACTACTGCCGAGCATGCACACTATTGCCCTGACAGCATAGCCGCCGCATGGACGTGTACGAATGGATCCTCGCAGACTTGGGACGATGATGAAATTTATGTCATGTGGATTCTTGCATACTCAAGAATGGAGGAAGCATAACGCCGGCCTTATACTTCAAAGCAGATGCGTAGTTGCGCAACTGCAAACAGCTTTAGACACTCACAGATATGTCTCTGTTATTAGGCTGGCATTAGACTTCCTGCATCGCTGACTGTGCGTACAGTGTAACACCGATGGTTTGAGTGGCATAAAGTTAATTTGCAACTCAATATTTGTGGTTCTATATAATTATGTTACAAGGTCAATAGTGTGCATGTTTGGCAGGAGTGTCTCTGCATGGAATAGGTCTCCAAGCACACTACAAAAGCAATAGATCACTATTAGTATAATAACAGTGACTACGTCTACTCAACTTTCCGAGTGTGAGTCAGCGTGGGAAAGTAGAATCCAGGTTTTGTTTTGCTTTCTAGTCTGCTTGGAAGATTCTGTTCTCATAAATATGCAGTAGCTTCATGTCACGCAAACCCTCACAAACTCGGAAAGTATAACGGCCCTAATCAAACCTACTGAACTTGTGTCACCGGAACCATTACAACTATTTATTTTAATGGTTTGCGCTGTGCAAGGATGCGATATTTGCCACTGCTCCAGGTGAGGTGCACGTGCATCACAGCGTACCGTTAAGCGAGTTCACGTGCCGCAGCGTTCCAGCTGAACTTTGAGTGCTTTGAGTGCACAGGAGTCAACATGTTGAGCTTCACCCCCGCATGCTGTGACGTATGCTCCCACGGCCAATAAAAAGTGTTGTTGGTGTTTGCAACAAACTGGGAGCTTCCCACTTGAACGGATGAGGTCACGTAGTCCTGCTGAAGTTCTGAAATTTCCACCCATTCTGAGCACCGAGCCCAGCAGCAAACCCAGCGGAGATGCACAGAGCAAGCTGGGTTCGGTGTTAAAGGGCCTTCACACCGGCCATGGTGATGTCTATCAACGGAGATATTCTGGTATGTCAGGCCTACATGACGCTGCACTGCTCTCTCAGTTTTCATTTTCCACATTTGTCTACAGTCAGTTTTTGCTAACAAGAGAAGGAGCAACCTTCACCAGTGTTTTATGGATACCTGAATGCAGCCACATCCAAACCCCCCATCAGGTGTCACCAGGTGTTTTGTGATGCCGCAGGTTATCTCTCTAGAGAGGGTCTTTAATCTCAACCGCATTACTTATGACAAGAATAGAAGCAGCCGCCAACAGGTAATCCACTTAGTGCTCCTCTGGCAGTTTGCGGTTAGGAGTCCGAGTCACACACACCTCACTCCTGTTTGCTGAGACATGCACACACCAATTACTCATCTGACAGACACACACTGAATGAGTTTGAAGAATTCCCTCTGGTAGAAGCCCCGCCCCCTTCACTCAGTCCTACATCAATTCTGTGATTGGACGAGAGGTGTTGATTGACAGCTCCGGGACGTTTTCTGACCGGACAGAGACGTGGACGGACCCGCCCCGGATTCCTGGTGACGTCAGGAAAGGACAAATCGATTTACCGCGAGGTCATTCAGCCTCTCCGAGCAGCCGGTGAAGCTCAGCGGAGGCGCCATCTTAAGACACTGACACAGTGAGTAGAGCTTTTCTCTCAAAACACCTCAAATGAAATGATACGTTTCCACTTCTTTGTGGATGGCGTGTTTCTACAGAGCTCGGTCTCCTGTTTGCCTTTCAGTGTCTGCGATCTTTATCTGTAATGTGAAGGGAGAACATTCCACCTTGGAGCGGTCACGTTAGCTTACATTAGCATAGCAATTTAGCATCACCTAGAGCAGAACACGGGAAATGCTATATGAATAAGTGGGCAGACTGGAGGGGTATAAGCGGCTAACAACTACCCAGGAACCTGTATGGACATTATGGGATAATAATTGTAGCTTCATGAGAGGTGTTCCTTCAGCAGGCTAAGCTAATTATTTCCTGTTCATTGAGACGTCAGACTAAGCTAACCAGCACGTGACGCGCATCTCTCAGTCCGGCTATCTGCCTCGGTGAGGGCAGATTCTGTTACCAGTTAGCTCAGGCTAACGTTCTGCTAACTTGTTGCTCATTGCAGCGCAGCTCCGCCGGCAGGCAGGACAACACCATGTACCCGACCGCTTTGACGCAGCTGGCCCGGGCCAACCCGTTCAGTGCCCCCCTGTTCTCTCTCCAGAAAGTGGAAGAACCCCAACAGAGCCTTCATGGACAGAGGACCCGCACACTGGCAGCAGCCGCAACGGCAGACGGTAAAACCCTGCGAATAGTCCGCAGGCTCGCTCAATGGCTAGCGTTAGCCGCGTTAGCGCAACCGGCCAAATTCGCCTGGTTGTGGCTAACTTTACTCCGTATGAAATGTAGACTTACGTATTGTTAACCACACGAGTCTATGTGAGCGCTGCATGTTGTTAGCGGTTTGTAATATGAAAGAAGGTTATGAATGTAGGAGCAGTTAGCAGCTAGGCCTTAGCTGCACACAAGTCGCCTGTGGAGGACAAGGAAGGACAAAGTAGCACCTTGCCTTTGCACTGCAGCAAACTGTAATTGGCATGTCGCACTTGTTTTTAGATGCTGGATTTACGGTGGATGGAGCGGATTTAGTGAAATATCGGTAATTAAGTTACGTAATTGTCAACGATCCACAAAAGCGAATGACCCCTGTCTGAACCGGCCAGGGCGGGGGGCAAGAACAGATAGTCCTGAGTCGGAGTGTTGATGACACGTTGTAAAAACTGTTACTAAAATCAGTTTGACTTCATACAGCAGCACCTATCTTGTTTCAAAAATGTCAGATTTTGCTCGTTAGGTCAGCAATGCAATTTGCTAAGCGGTTTCCCCAAGCCCATTAAGGCCCAGCCACAATTTTATCAGCTTCTTCACCTCTACTTGCTAACACAGTTCATGGCCAACCGTTTAAAAAAAAAAAAAAAAGGTCATATGGTGCTCAGTATGTTCCAAAGATTAAGCTGAGCATTTATTCTTCAACAAAAGCCTGTGGATCAAAGTCCCTTGAATTTATAAAGATAAAGATAACTTGATTGATCCCACAGTGGGGAAAGGTTCACTGTGTTTGTTGGTGGAAAAAAAGAACAAGTGCAGCAGTAACAGAGGTGCCAGTGGAGTCTATAATGTCTATTATGGGTTGGATGGTTTGGTTTTGGTAACTTGGTTGGATCAAGTTTGGAAGATTAGAAGAATTTTAAAAGGCTTATATTCAGACATGTACTGGTTCAGAAGTTGAGCTCCATCTGTTGCAGAGGCAGGTAAAATAAGTTCTCCCCGTGTTAGTTTTTTGGCTTGAGAGACATCGGAAAAACATTTTTCATTCAGGTTAGTTTTCCAGACTCGTACCTAGTAAGACACCCAAAGGCTCAAAGTTTACTCATTTCTAAGCTCACAGATACCCTGCTCCTAAAGTTTCACCTGTGTTTCTTCAGAGGGAGACAGTTGTGAGTTCGGCTCTCAGAAGTATTTCGTCCTGTGTGGATTTGGTGGAATTCTAAGCTGTGGCACCACACACACAGCTGTCGTTCCCCTCGATCTGGTCAAATGCAGAATGCAGGTCTGTCTCTGTGGCTCGGTGCCATTTTCTTAACGTCACGCCTCACCCACCCATAACCGTGTTTGTTGACTATATTTTTTTTTCTGCACCAATTTGCATGGAGGAAATAGCACCAGCCCCGTTGTGGTGAAAGTGGTGTCATCGTTTAATTCCCATGATTCTAATGTGTTGGAGTGATCATAACATGGTTGCATGATTCTGCACCAGTGTTCCTGTGTGTAATCATATCAGCCCGCCTCGCCAACCCCCGCCTCCAGCCCCGACTCAGTCCACGGTAGAGGACTCGTGTAGGTGAAGGTCAGCAAAAGTCAGATCTGAGTGAAAATGTCTTGAGTGCTGACCATACCAACTGATGTCAGTGAGGGCTGTCTGAATGTACAGATGATCCAGGAGATATGCTATAAACTGGTAACTGTCTGACAGCTGTTGTTTCTACACTCAATAAATGACATTCGTCTTGTACTTTCGAATGAGAACGTCTTGTTAAAAAGTCAAGAGTACATTGACCAAGTGTGGGTATGGTGAAGATAAAGAAAACAATGTGAATGAAAATGGTATGTAATATGCCTTGTTTTAAATTTGTTCTTTCTTTAAATGATTGAAGATGTTTGATAGTTTGTGTTTTAGCCAATTAATGACAATACGCTTAAATTTGCTCTCCTGTGGAAAACTTTCAAATCATACCATAAGTTTTTAGTGATTCCTTACTTCTATGCAGCCAGTCTTAACTGCAGCATTGATGATATGTGTTATTTGTTAAAGGATGAAACCCGTGGCTGCAGGAAGAAAATCTAAAAGCTTGTGTTATGATTTGCGAAGGAGTACGCAGTGATTTTAATTTATGAAATTTGAATGGTGTAACTTGTAAAACACCTGAGGTCCTTGAAGACTCTTACTGAAATCACCTATGTGCAATGATTTTTGTCAACCTTTGGTGGGCGATCCTAATGAATGATGGCATGTTAGTGGAAGTCATCTATGATGGAAGAGACTTGGCACTGAAATTAAACCACAGGACATGGATTCAAAGCTGTCCTCAAAAATGTGGCAGTGCTCCTACTGCAGTGGCAACTCTTCTGTTATGTGGCTCTAGTGTGGTGTTGATTTTTGTCCTGTGCTGCATGTGACCTTGCATGTTGCATGTATGTTGTGTGTCCCCTCCCTTCTACCACAGAGGATGTCAGCTGCGAGTTTGGCTCCTCAAAGTACTATGCCCTGTGTGGCTTTGGGGGTATCCTGAGCTGCGGCATCACACACACAGCAGTGGTGCCCCTCGACCTTGTCAAGTGCCGTTTGCAGGTTTGTATGGAAGCTGAACCTTACATTAGCAATAGGTAGCCAGCTGCTCCCTCAAACTCTACAGTCTCTATTGACTGATACTATGAGTAAGTTCCAAAAACATCTTACGGATTGTTGTGTAACCCAGCATTTAGAAATGCATTTACCTGAGCAAAAGCTGGCTTCCCAAAGCACTTGGACACTTTATATATAAAATTAGATTTACAGAGGGCTGTACTACGAAGCGAGATCAGTGGGTTAGCGAGGTAGGTTGAGCCTAAAGCCAGAGTTTTAAGTGTCATGAAGGTGGCTCTATTTTTACCTGGCTAGATCACCATGGTAACTGATGCTGTGGAGCTAACCTGGTCAGGAGCAGGTTATGTTCAGAGATTGGGATTTGAATTGGCTGTAAGAAGCATTTCCTTTTTACTAAATCATTTCCTGACTATTCTTTTGTAAACAATACAGCCTCTGAGCTGAGGGAATGTGTTTTATCTGCAAACATGCTGAGTTGTGTGTTACTATCATCACTGAATGAAGCCGTGGAGTTACAGTATCACACGTTGTCATGGGAACCTGACATGTATTTAGTTGGCGATTCATAAATCACATAAATATGTTTGTTTGGTCCTGATTTACTGTCAGCTGATAGAAAACAGATAAAGTGTATATATTCTACTGGTATTTATTACAGAGAATATTCAGTCAATATTAGTTTTGCTTTGATTTGGACAAAAGTTCAACTGATCTCCTGCATTATGGGATAGTGTTGAACCTAAATGCACCTCAATGCAAGATCATGGTTAAATGTATGAAGTTTAAAATTTCATGTGCAGCTGCCAGTTGGGAATAAGTGGCTGCATTGATTAGTAAAATAAAAATACTATGCACGTTGAACAATTTCTACCAGCATTCCTGTCTTGCATCATTTGCAGTAGCGGTGGTTTTTACCATCATAAAATGTTCTATTCCTCATTGTTCTCCATTAAAACAACCTGCTGACTGAAGCAACACCATCGTTTGTGCAGGAGAAGAGTCACGTGACGTGTCAAACGCCTCCTTTTATGTGAACGGGCACAGACTTTGAAACAGACAGTCTGTGGTGATAAAGCTGAAAAACACCTTTGTGATAGCTGTGATCTCTGGCTTGGGCTTTAGTTTTCGTCGAGCATACTTACACAAAGAAAGCCTGGCTAAATCAAAACTTGCTTCGTAGTACAGCCCTCCGGTTGTTGTTGGGACACATCTGTCACTAGTTATTCCACAGCCTTACATATCTGACTGATCAGACATATCTGCCTTGAACGGATCCAACCCACGTCCCAGAGCTGCAAATGGTTTGACATGCATGATGACTATGGCGTTTCTACTCATCAGGTGAGCCCCGATAAATACAAGAGCATCGGCAATGGCTTTGCAGTAACCTTGAAGGAAGATGGTGTCAGAGGACTGGCAAAGGGCTGGGCCCCTACCTTCATTGGCTACTCCATGCAGGGACTCTGCAAGTTTGGCTTTTATGAAGTGTTCAAGATCTTCTACAGTGACCTGCTGGGAGAGGTGAGCTCCACATCACTGTTAACACTTTACTGCTGTGACCAAGCGGAATACATCTTTCTATCCAGTTGAGTGAAGTGATGCTCTGGCAAAGTAATTTGGTTTTGTCTAAACTGATACTACATTTGATAGTGTTGAATTTTTAAAATTTGTTTTAAATATATAGAGATTTTTTTATTAGAACTAATATTTATTGATTCTCCTCCCTTTACTCACTGAGCACAACACAAACAGTTTGGCATTAAGGACATGGATGTGAGAGTCCAAGGACCCGTGCTGCTGCTGGTTTAGGAATGTTTTCTGAGCGCACTTTGGGCCCCTTAATAGCATCAATAGTGGTACAATTATTAGTTTGATTGTGGCTACAGTTCACCATCTTGTAATCGCTGCTTCCACCAGAATAAAGCACCATGTGACCAAGCAAAAGTCATTTAACACTCATCCTACACATTAAACTGAGCTCAGTCATTTGGCCTCCCCAGTCACCAGATCAACATCCAGCAGAACACATGGTTCACAGCACAAATGTGCAGCTGACAAACAGCAGAAAAAGCCTGATTCCTGATGAGGTGCTTGTTAAGTGCATGTTTTAAAGCAGGTAATGGTTTTATATAACAGTAGTCTCTTTTAAACATATGGCAGAGAAATAGTTTGTCACAAAGGCGTTGCTGCTGTAATGCCATAAACCGAGCTATGTATTGACCTAATGGTGATAATTTAAAGGGCTCCAGGCTGAAACCATTTATAGACTGCACGTCAAAGTGGAGAAAATTAGGCCACCACATCCAGACCTGACTGATGTCTGTTCTGTCTGACCATTTGTTCTGTTCTCACACAACAGGAGAACACCTACCTGTGGAGGACGTCACTGTACCTGGCTGCCTCAGCCAGCGCAGAGTTCTTCGCTGACATTGCTCTGGCTCCCATGGAGGCTTGCAAAGTTCGTATTCAGACCCAGCCGGGCTACGCCAACACCCTGAGAGAGTGTGCCCCCAAGATGTTTGCAGAGGAGGGGCTGTGGGCGTAAGTGTGCTCCCGCTGACAGTTCCACTGCATGCACTTTCACTGTCAGTAAGTCGTTTACAGTGGCTGCAGTGGTCACTGAATAATGAATCTAAAATCAATGTAGGCTAACACGCTCCTTAGATCCACCTCTAGAGGGCGCTGCTCTGTGAGCAGAGCTCCTCGGCAGCTTTATGGCTGTACAGTTGGAGGTGCTTGAGTCATTGGCGTGTCAGAACAGTCTACCTGTCCCCCAGCCCACCTGCAACACTGGCAACCCTGACATCCGACAGGGAGCTCCCAGTGCTGCAAGCCTGGGGGGCGGACACCTCACAGTCACTGTACAGAGCTGGAGACCCTGAAACGTGTGGAGTAATGGACAGCTTATCAACGTTTTGTTTAGAATTAATGCATTATTTTCTTTAAGCTGTTAATCACATTTCATGTGTGCATTTTGGTTGTCTCGTTCCACCTCTCCTGTCATGTTGGCCACTGAAACAGCATTTTCAGTTTTGCGCCGTTTGCTTTGTCTGTACATGAGGAAAGAAAAGCCCCTCAGTCACCACTAAAACATGGATATACAAATCTTCCTGTATAGTGTTCCTTTGAACATAATATACTGTCCATCTTTGTTGTCTAAAGATAACCTTAGCAAGATTAAAATACTGACATTTGTGAGCGTGGATATGGTGAAAAGCGAACCCAGTTTTTAATTAATATGCTTCAGATCTACAGAATGTAGTCTTGGGAAAAGAGGATAAACACTGGTCCTCAGAGGTGGTTACAGTCTGATTTATCTTTGCATGAGAACTCTGTTGAATGGATGTGTCGATGCTTCAGTGCTTGATGCCTCTGTGTGAGCTCATTTCTTTTGTCCATCCTGTAACCTCAGTTTCTATAAGGGTGTGGTGCCGCTGTGGATGAGGCAGATTCCCTACACCATGATGAAGTTTGCCTGCTTCGAGCGCACTGTGGAGTTGCTCTACAAGTACGCTGTTCCCAAACCCCGCAGTGAATGCAGCAAAGCTGAGCAGCTGGTCGTCACCTTTGTGGCTGGTTACATCGGTAAGTGACAGAACACAGTGCGCTACTGCTGGGATGTTTGGTCGTCTGTAAATACTATGCAGCCACAGATTGGCACTGCCATCTGACACCAGCACATCAAACACTTGGGTGAATAGTGTTGTGAGTCACACTGAGCTACAGGTTCCAGTTTTCTGATGCATGTTTTCTTTGTTTGCAGCTGGTGTGTTCTGTGCCATTGTGTCCCACCCTGCTGACTCTGTGGTGTCTGTGCTGAACAAGGAAAAGGGCAGCACTGCTGTCGGGGTCCTGAAGAAGCTGGGACCCAGAGGTTTGTATGGACACTAGTTCACAGAAACTTTAAACAGTATCAACACGCTCCTTAGATCCACCTCTAGAGGGCGCTGCTCTGTGAGCAGAGCTCCTCGGCAGCTTTATGGCTGTACAGTTGGAGGTGCTTGAGTCATTGGCGTGTCAGAACAGTCTACCTGTCCCCCAGCCCACCTGCAGCACTGGCAACCCTGACATCCGACAGGGAGCTCCCAGTGCTGCAAGCCTGGGGGGCGGACATGCAGCTGGCTGAACATGTGCTCAGTTCCCACTGGAAACTGACTGCAGTCATCCAAGTACATCTGAGCTAGACATTAGCTTTAGCTTTTAGCCTGTGATCTTCCTGATATGACAGGTTGGACCTGTGCAGCATGATGCTATGATTCAAGCTGATTTGTCAAACTATTGTGAAGCAGCTTTGGTCCTTGTTGCATGTGGAGGAACCAAACTGCTTTACAGTCCTATTACAGTCACATGAGTTTGAATAGGACGTATCCGTGTATATCGATTTTTTTCTTTATTCAGTGGGATGACAAACTGATATTCAGCATGCATGTTGTCTCCTTACTGTAAATGTGTCCGTATGCCCATATCTGTTTGGTCGTGTTTTCTACATACAGTAGAAAATTAAAATGTTTGAGAAACGAGTGGTGAAAGATTTGCCTGAGTCCGTTGCAGTGAACATGAGGTCTACACTGCTGTTCACTGTGAGGCCAGGAATGTGTCTGATTCCAGTATTTTCTCCTCCAGGTGTGTGGAAGGGTCTGGTTGCCCGTATCATCATGATTGGTACTCTGACCGCCCTGCAGTGGTTCATCTACGACTCTGTCAAGGTCTACTTCCGCCTGCCCCGCCCCCCTCCCCCCGAGATGCCAGAGTCTCTGAAGAAGAAGCTCGGCCTCACAGAGTAACGCCCCCCAGTTCCTCCACTGAGCTGCAGTCTCCAGAGCAGATGCATCTGAATCCCCCCCAACTTCCACAGCGCACACAACAGTTTTCTATATTTATGTCCTGAGCTCCTGCTGCTCTGCACAGAGCATAGGGCTGCTACTTCTCATGTATATTTTAAAACAGAACAAGGAGAGAAGGTGGAGCTGTGGCTTTTGGTTGACCAAGAGTCTGACAGAAAATATTCCTCTGTAGAAACACCAGTCTGGTTTTATCAATTCCTGTCATTAGAATATGTGGAAATTCTAATTAAAAATGTTTCCCTGGAAAACACTGACTAACTCTTCTGTTTGTTGTTGTTGTTTTTGCATTTTTAGCAGGTCAGTAGTTGGCAGGTTTTCAGCAATATTGAGGTAATGCAGCATGTGTTCTGTACAGATCTGCAGCCAGTAGTACCAACTGTTAATAAAGCCAATTAATTTGGTTTTATGAATCTTCTAGTTTATTTTAATACCACACAATGAGTTTGGATCGATCACAGAAACATCTGAAAACTCAGTGAGGTGCTTTTGTTAATGGCTGAAAACATGTCAAGTGTAACAGACTAAATTAAACTGTCCAAGTGTAGCTGTTTGGGCCTTTTTAGGACTTCATGGTGACTTTTCAGGCAGAGAACCTCTTGTACCACCAGGTGGTGTTCTTACTCCACTGGTACTGTGGAGGACAAGCCATGCCTCTTCTGATGAGCTGAGCAGGACACGGAGTAGACAAATGTGCTAATTTAGGAAAGAATACATCCTGCAATACAAGGAACATGCCTGCATTCAATGTTTTATAAGTACAGAAGGTGTATTAGTGGGATGTATGAACAGACGGGTGGCAGAAGAAGAAGCTGAACCTGTGACTCCTCCAGTGAGACCATCGGGTGGCTCAGTTTGATGTTGGGGCTGTTTTGCTGGTGTGGTTTGGTCTACTTTTATTCCCTCCAGAGGGAAGGATCACTGCAAATCTATACACAGCTGTTCAATGAGTGATCTCCTTTATTTTAGGATGAAACATTTCTATCCTGATGGGAATCGTCTCTTACAGAATGACCGCCCCAATCCACAGGACACGAGAGCTCACTGAATGCTTTGAGTTTGAAAATGTTCGTATGTTCTGACCTTCGGCCACCAGATGGGAACGTCTGAGGGAAGCTTGGGACCAGTGTGTGAGACGTGGCTCTTCACCACCATGTTTAAACACCATGGAGGGAATAAATATTGACAGCGGGTTTATCAATGTGGCAGCTGTGCTTCAGGTGGTAAAGCTGGTTCTCTACTGTCTGTAAGGCTGGTGGTTTGATTTCTTACCCCAGTGTCTGCCAGAGTGTCTATGGGCAACACACTGAACCTGAAGTTGCTTCTGATGTCACGGCAGCGCTGCCACCACTGGTGTGTGAATGGAAGACCCTGCAAAGCATTAGAACTCCTGAAAGGTGAGGTAAATGACGGTCATTATCATGGCATGTGTTGGTGTGGGCTACATGAGGCAGCCATAGAACAAATAGTGAAGTTGAAATGCTGGAAGCGTCATCAGTAGATAGAACTTTAACATCATCCACTATGAACTGTTGCTGTCGTAGTGCAGCCACAGTGACGTGCAATGTTCTGCCAGAACAATGAATCACAGCCATAACAGGTGAACAATAGCTGCAGGTTTATTCATGAGAACGAGCCGCTGATGATTCGTCATCTGAACGCTGCTGCAGTGGAGGGATACACCTGAAGGACTTCTGACCGCTCTGCCAAGGAGTTACATGTCCACTGACATCAGTGTGCTTCAGTAGAGGAAATCAAAATGAAGCAGAATGTGAAATATTTCTTCTTCATTTTACCAGAAGGTCCTGTGTTTTTGAATGTTTCTAAATCCTCAAACTTTCAGATGATATCCAGGTGTATATGTATTCCACTGCCTGCTCATGATGCTCATAGTGATGATGCTCTTGGCCAAATTTAGTAGAAGGAGGCGAGGATCGTAAAGATCGCACGCTGCATTTCAAACTGAGTTAATGTGTGTGTGGCACGCAATGTGTCACACGTGGAAAGAGGGAGGTGGGCAGATTTATGTTCAACTCATCATCTAATGTGCCTGAGCCTGGCCTGGGTCACAGCAACCCTGACACACACACACACACACACACACACACACTGTCATTAGAATCCATTTGTTGCTCAGAATATAGGCACTGTAAATATTTGCAACAGCAGTGCTGTCTTCTGTTAGCAAAAGGTTGCATCTCAGTGTGTGCGTTTTTGCCTAACAGGGCCTGCTGAGAGGATAAGGTTGCAAAGGGTCATGGGAAATGGAGTCCATTTATGTGTTACCTGTTTGTGAGATCATCGTGTCGTTGGTTTCTGATTGAATAAAACATCAGCACTATGAAAGATAAAAGGCTTTCTCAGAATTATGATCATGCTTTTGGGTTCGATCACAGCATTCATTTCCACATTTAGTGACAACCTGTAAATTCATGGAGTCCAGTGATTTGTTCCAGCCCTGGCAGTCTGTCTGCTCTCTATGCCGGCAATGTGCTTGCTGCTGACAGGGTTATCGCACATACCGCTTGAACAGTGTGCATCTATTTTAGTGCTCTATCTGCAGCACGCAGAGGGAAGCAGCTGTTTAGTCTATTATCTCTACAACTATGTTTCCATCACACTGGGCCAAGCCACGACAGGCAGTCATATTACACACCCACTGCAGCATTAGTGCCTTGTTTTTATTTTATTTTGCAGCATTTGTTGTCTTTCAAGTCTGTCTGTTTTCTTCTAAAACAGTCATCTGTGCAGGTTATTATGATTTATTATACATTTTTTACCGAGAGTTCTTGCTGAAAAAACGAAGGAAAGTAAAACAAAAAGAACAGAAGCAACAAAACATACAGAGCTTTTGTGTTGGATAGTCACTTTCTTGGGGTGCAGGCTGCAGAGGCTCTTTTTCTTTTTCTAATCCCAGATTTATATGTTATTTTTCTCCTCTTTTAAAAGTATTCATGAAGAAGTGATATTGAACACATCGTGCACACCACTGCTCAGACAGATGTGTTTGGTCAGAGGACGTATTTTCTTCCTTACAGTGAAGTAACAGGAGCAATATTTCACTTTGCAGAAACAGAATAGACGTGGCTCAGAGCACCGTCAGGTCACTGAATTTAATCTGGTTGAACAGTAAGTGAAACGTGTCATGTGGTGTGAGTTCATAGTTCAGACTCACATTCTGCAAACTTGTCCCACTAAGGCTGGTCTCACACTGCAAGAGTTCAGGCTGATTTGCTCCTGTTTGAGCCCTCCTGAGATTTGGAGGAGAACTCTGGTCCGGTAGCTTGGTCTGGATCGGTGTTGGTCCAGATTATTTAGTAATATGAAGGATTCAGTCTGGAAACACCTGAACTGCTCACAGAGTCAGGCCCAGCCCATAAATCTAACATCTTTGATGAATGCCAGTTAAAATTTGAATGAGGGCTGTAAGGTGGTTCAGTGGTTAGCACTGTTGCCTCGCAGCTAGAAAGTTGCCGGTTGGCGTCCCGGTGAGGACACCCGGGATCTTTCTGTGTGGAGTCTCCATGTTCTCCCCGTGCAGCGTGGGTTCTCTCCGGGTTCTCCGGCTTCCTCCCACAGTCCAGAAACATGTTGAGGTTAATTGGTGATTGTAAATTGTCCGTAGGTGTGAATGTGAGTGTGCTTGGTTGTCTGTCTCTAAGTGTAGCCCTGTGATAGGCTGGTTACCTGTCCAGGTGAACCTGCCTTCACCCTGAGTCAGCTGGGATAGACTCCAGCCCCCCATGACCCTGGTGAGGATTAAGGTGTAGAGATGATGGATGGATGGATGGATGGATGGATGGATGATTGTCACGCTGTTGCCAAGCTACCTGAAACAGTCAAGCCTTTGAAGCGAACATTAACAACAGATACTAAACTGATGGGTAACATCTCCCCTCCAGTTCTCTGAAGAATAGACAAAGTGCCACATCTCCCAAACCAGACTTGTTTAGCTGTCTGTTGGTCACTGCAAAGCATTTTTAGCGTTACAGTGATTTGTTGCACCAAAGTGCCCGTTTTGTTTCCATCTGCCTCAGCATTAAATCATGAGGTGATGCTCTGCTCCCTGACTGCTCTCTCCAGCACCAGAGTATTAATAACATCCTCTAGTGTGCCATGTGCTGTTGTTGTCCAGTCTTGACGCAACCTAGTTTCTAAATCTGTTAGGATTTTAAAACTCCTGCAGTCTGAATGTCAAGAATTCACTGTGAGCAGAACAGGTGGACACAATAGTATAATACACAGAAAAGGTTCAGGCAAAAGACAGGTTTATTAACAGGCAGAGGTCGGTAACAGGTGGTCAGTCCAAACAGGCAGAGGAATCCAAAAACGGCAGGCAAAAGACGAGGTCGGAGGCAGAAAACAAGGTCGTAACAAGACAGACTGTGAGAACGCTGGTATGAGGACTGTGACGTGCAACAAACTGGCAACGAGACCGAGAGACACACAAGGTAATATAGACGAGGTGATGAGGGGAGATGGGAAACAGGTGAGGGAGAGTCATCAGGGAGCAGGTGTGACCAGACAGGGGCAGGAAGTGAATGTAGGACAGAGACAAACGGTTAGTGACTTCAAAATAAAACAGGAAAGACAAGACATAGAATGTGCACACAAAACAGAAACCTGACAGACACTGAACCCAGCTGAGGAGTCAAACTGTGTCAGGGTTAAAATGTGAAAATGTCTGTCAGAAACCTTCTTTTGACAAATACAAACATGTCAGTCACAGGACGCTGAATTGCACACAACGTTTATGACTTCACCTTTATTATACCACAACTTCTCTCAGCTCAGGGGTGTGTTTATGTCCTTTGTTGCCCATTCACTTCAACTGAAGCGCACAAGGATGTTTGCCCACACACGCCCAAAAACAGACAAAACACAGCGGAGTGAGTTTTTATTTCACCTCTATGTTTAACACAGGCTTCTTTGCCAATTCCTCTGACAGAAACAGTGCTGGGGGTGCAGGAAGGGGTCGACCCTCCTTCCTGTTAGCAGTGTTACTTGACATAGAAAAGATTGCAGCATCCTTCTTGCATTCAGAGAGCCCTGCTGCTGCTGATGGACTTTTGCAACAACTTACTATACAACCAGAATGCAAAGAATCACAGTAACTGTGTTTTAGGTCAAACAGTCTAATAGCCTGATCGGTTTTAGATCTGATGTCTGACTGTCTGTCAGGATTCATGGTTTGCAGTCTCAGGCGTGCTGGAGGCTGTTCCACACAGAAAACTGTTGAAGGATGATTCTGTTTATTTGGACCTGCTGTGGGGCTGCAAGGTGGCTCAGTGGTTAGCATCGTTGCCTCGCAGAGAGAAGGTCGCTAGTTGGCGTCCCGGTGAGGACACCCGGGATCTTCCTGCGTGGAGTCTCCATGTTCTCCCCGTGCAGCGTGGGTTCTCTCTGGGTTCTCCGGCTTCCTCCCACAGTCCAGAAACATGCTGAGGTTAATTGGTGATTGTAAATTGTCCGTAGGTGTGAATGTGAGTGTGCTTGGTTGTCTGTCTCTAAGTGTAGCCCTGTGATAGACTGGTTACCTGTCCAGGTGAACCTGCCTTCACCCTGAGTCAGCTGGGATAGACTCCAGCCCCCCATGACCCTGGTGAGGATTAAGCGGTGAATAGATGATGGATGGATGGACCTGCTGTATTTCGCTTACTGTGTCTCTGCTAACCCTCTGCTGTAGGGATATATGGAAACAAAGAGTCACACAACACAGCGCACGAGTTTTCCAAAAGGCAACAGGAATCATTGAAAGCATTTATTTTCAGTCTGACTGAAAGGAAACACAGACGTTAAGTAACTCTAGAGAGAAGAGAGAAGGTTCTAAACACAACACAGTTAACCCTTCAATGCATCTGGCTCCTCCATAAGGTAGTTTAAACTATTACCTTCTGTTTTTAGTCTGACTGAAAGTAGAAAGTGATGGACTGGCTGAGACAGTCCCTTTGCTGTCTGCATTAGGGAGCTCCATCAGCTGCTCAGCGTAGCGACTGAACAACAGATGGCAAACAAAGGCGTTGGTTTAGAGAGCAGATGTCAAACCTGCATGTATTTTGGACATTTTGGGCGGAAACAATGAAGTCTGTTGTCAGAAATAAGGTTGATTCATTGGTGTAATATTTTTTGTAGCTGGATTCGGTTTATCCTTGAACGTTTTAGAGGTACAGTGTGGAGTCTCCATGTTCTCCCTGATTACAGACACAGTGTGTTATATCGTGATTCTAGGTGTTCTGTGGGGGTTCATTTGAGCCGGCATGGTGGAGGATCACTTTGTGATGACCCTGCAACGGCCCAGCTGTCCAGGTTCCAAGCTTCAAGCTTTGTCCTCTTAAAGCTCAGTTACTAATATATTTACACAAAGCAATGAGTCAAGGACTGAAGGTATCTTATAATGAGTCTGAATTATAAACTCTGTCTAGAAGAAGCCTTGTGCAATCAGTTTCTGTTTTAAAATTCTGTTTTGTCCTTTTCAATAGAGTTAACCAGGTCTCGTGGAAAGCCAAACCCCTGAGGAGTAAACTTCAGGGACGACCAAAGCAGGAAGAATTCATCTCTTACTGCTGCATTGGAACACATTCAGGAACTGATAACTCATTGATATCCCTGAAGAACCGGTGAACTGTTAACATTTAACTAAATATGGCAGACGTGTTTTTAAAAAAAAAAAAATATATATATTAAATCAAATCAGATCCAGTTTATTGTCATGTTGCTGTACATACACAGTAGTACAGGCAGGATGAGAGAGCCTTTCTTCAGGATCCAGTAAATAAAAGCAGTTAAATAAAGAAGTGTTTGTGTATCTGGATCAGCAGTTCAGCATTCTGACAGCTGCTGGAATGAAGCTGTTGATCATTCTGGAGGTTCTTCCTTTGAAACGTTTGCCCGATGATATATGTATATAGATATATATATATGTGTGTGTGTGTGCGTGTGTGTGTGTGTATACATCATTGTGTTCACTGCTGCAGCTCTGTGGTTTAACAGGCATTCATTTAAAGATTGATGATGAATGCTGTGAAAGAACACGTGTTAGGAGTCAGAGGTTTTTGTTCCATGTCAGACACTGATCATTACAATGTGATCAGATTCCAGGTGTACAGCACAGGAGGATTAACTATCTGGAGTGCCAGTGAAGACACTTGTGTTTTTGTATGTGTTTTGAATTTATTACAAATTGCTTCAGTAGAATGAACAGATATATGAGAGATGTGAAAAATGTCTGAATTTCACAATGTCCCCCTTATTATCAGTACCGGAGCCTCCTGAGCTCTACCTCTGTTTGTGCTCGGAAACTGAGTTGAGATGAATTATTAGGTGGAATTAATTCCTTTGTTGTTTTGTTCGGTCATTTGCATGTGTGTGTGTGTGTGTGTGTGTGTGTGTGTGTGTGTGTGTGTGTGTGTGTGTGTATGTGTGTATGCGATGCAAAAATGTGAAAAAAGTCAAGAGAGAAGAAAAGCAAAGCAGAGCCTTGCCTGTGAAATCTGAAAGTTACTTAGACTGCTCTTTAAACTGAGGAAAGTGTCTCAGTGGAAATGAGAGTGTCTTCAGTGGGAGCTCCGCCTGCTGCTGCTGCCCGTCTCTCAGTGAGCATGGAAACTACAGAACCGACTCCAGAACTCCACAGAGAGATGGAAGCCGGGCGGAGAGGAATTCACTGTGTGAACGCAAACTCAGTTACTAACTTTCATCATCATTTGCTTCTGTTTTCACTCCTTTTCAGAAGCTGGATGCCTTTGTCGTGTTGATCCTCGCTCAGCCTTTTCCTGTGGAGCGTCTCATTCCAGCCTCGTGTGTGTCTGACATGTGTGTGTGCTGAACAATGTAAGCTTTACATAAGAGGTCAAAGGACAGAGCTCCTTCTCTGGTGCATGTGTTGGGAGTTTGTTACGTGTTCTGACAGGTTTCTAAAAGCTATCAAACTGTGACACACAAACAAATGGAACTGAATTTCTTTGTTCTCTTTTCTAGTGAATCATCTTGCCTGGTGCAATAAAAATAAGGTTTATGAGTATTTTACTAAAAAAGTTGTGTTCTTGTGTTTCTTTTGTTCCTGATAGTCTCCATGTTTCACAATACATTTATATTTTATCAATGACCTCCACGTGTTCATATGTTTATCTAAATTTGCAGAGGTTATAGGAAATGCCGACATAGGGCACATGTGCACTCATGCATCCAGCCGCTGTCCTTCCTGAGCTCTGGAGGTCACTGTGAAACCACAGCCGGTGTTCCTGGTCACATGGATGAAGGGGCATGGCTTGGCGGTGCAGAGGAATTTGCAGTGGGAGGAATCCACAGAGGGCTTGAATAGTCTCTGTGAGCACGGAGGATACTTAGTGGAAAAAGCCAGAACACAGAGCGAGCAGGGCTCCACAAGCAGCAGGCATCTGTCGCTGCATACAGCCGTTCTTCTGCACTCTCACATCCAACCTGTATGAAAAATGTGTAACAAGTACTGAACAGGGTGACCAACTGGTACCAGAGGAGTGTTTCTGTGTGGACAGCTAATGTTAAGACACTGACTGTGTCATTGTGGAGCTGATGTTGCACATGTTGAAAATAATGTGTTTAAGGTTTCATACCCCAAACCATCAGACTCTTAAATTCACAGTAATCCTTCTGGTTCATCCACGGCTCACTGTGAATCGTAACAGCTGCTACATTTCATGTTTCTGGTGCAATACTGCTGCTGAGTGCAGTACGACGGACACAGAAACTGCTGCTCCTGCTTTACTGTGAAAGTAAATGTGTACGGATGTGTATGTATGCAAGTGTGTATTATGTATATATATTTGTGTGTGTGTGTGTGTGTGTGTGTGTGTGTATATTTATACAATTTATTTTTTATTTTTTACATGCACATATTGTAATTGTTTTTATTTCTCATAATTTTTATTTTGTTATTACCAGTCCGATGGCGAGTTTTTCAGCCAAAATGTGCACCAACTCATGTATATTCTGACAATGAAGTGGCTATTCTATTCTATTCTATTCTATTCTATTCTATTCTATTCTATTCTATTCTATTCTAATTACGTCTCCACGGAGCAAATCTGTGTCCAGGTGACAGCATGGTGAGGTCATTTTTACCTCGGGGTCTCTACAGGTCAATTCAAATCCATGCACATCCGTCTGTGCCATTTCTATCTAAATCGGGACCGTCAGGCTTCAGCTGCAAATAAATGTGACAAAAGCTGGATCCTGGTTTCTGTTTTGACTGCAGAGTGAAATTAAGAGGTGAAGTGGTATCACAGCTGACTCTTAATAAACCTGGGGTGACATTTGGTGTTCTATTTGGTATGTGAGTGCCATACTCAGTGACCAGCCTCCCCTCCCACCCTAACCTGCTGTTACATAATGAGCCCTTCAGTTATCTAACAAAGGAATTGTTCCACCTGACCCAGCTGCCCCTCAGCCTGCCAAGATTTTTCTGGCTCACAAAAGCACAATGGGTGCTTTATAACTGGTGGGAGCTGCCTGACTGGTTAAACGCTGCCCCCCCTTCAAGGTCAGTAGACTGACCCTGCACAGTGTCCGTAAAGTCTAAGTGCTGGCAGTCACAGTCCATTTCACTTCTATATTGACAGTAATAACTTCAGTGACTGCAGCTTGTTGCACTGAACAACAGACAGAGCTCCCCTCACCGTGTCGATCACGCTGCAGCCACACTGTGTGCACTCACACTGCAGGTGACCATGCTGGTGGATGCACAGAAAAGATCACAAGTGGTTGGAATGTGCTGACTCGGCTGTTTGGATGGGAAGAAAAAAAAGCTTCAGAAAGACGACTCCGCATTGGTAAAGAAAAAAGAAAAGTCAGTTTTTAATGGGCTCATAAGTCTTCAAATCCCTCTTTGTGTGATTTAAAATGTAAAAACTACAGTTTGAGGACAACTGCTCACCTCCAGCTCTGCTCAAACACAGCAGAGATACTGTATGCAGCCATGCATGTTTGACCTGGAAACTGAAGAAGAAGAAGAAGAAGAAGAATGATATAAAAAGTCTCAACCTGCAGCCTGACAGAATTGGTTCCTTTGGTTTGTTTCATATGAAACTTATAAAGTCTGTAAGTGTCTGTTTCTGACAGCTGAGGTTGCAAAGGAGCCGTTTTCTTGGCCTTGACTGCTTCAAACATTCATAGTGCTTCTGCTTGCACATAGAAACACCACATGGACGTGTTAACAAGGTAAAAACTAGATTTTCACTCGATGCTAAATCAGAGTGTAACAGAGCTCAGTCACTTCCACTTCGATATGTTTAAATACTACAGAATGCAGAGTGTAACGGATCTAACTTCTAATTTAATATTCTGTAAATACTTTACAAGGAATGTTTCACCATTTGACAAACTCTTTCGAGGAGTGAGATGAGTAAATGGATATCAGAGATCAGGATGTTGTTAAAATAGCGTACTATACTGAGACTGGAAACAGGGGCAAGCAGCCGCCTGGCTCGCTCTCAAGTTCAAAAATACACTTCTGAAGCTCACTGACTGACATGTTGTATCTCTAGAAAAACCCCCGAGAACACTGCTGACCTGAAGCCAAAGAGGTTCTGTCTGTGGGTTTCAGCTCGGCACATAGACTCTACATGGATCTGTTCTCCAGGGACTGGAAATGTATTTTAAAAAGAGTCAAACTTTCTTCCTGCTATCCTGTTCTTTGTCTCTGCTGTCCCCTCACCCCAACCAGTCAACCGGTTCTGGTTCTGCTGGAGGTTTCTTCCTGTTGAAAGAGTTTTTTTCTTCCCACTGTGATGGAAGAGTTTGCTTAAAGGGAACTGTCTGGATTTGTTTGGTTCCTCTCTATGTTATGATGTGAAATGACTGATGTTGTTAAGTGGAACACGATTAATACAACTGAACTGAACTACAGTGACAATTAAAGTGCAACCTTTCTGTCAACAGCTCTGTGGATGCCTCTTCTATGGTGGTGATGTATGAAAAAAAGCTTTTTGGGCTGCAAGGTTTTATTGTTCATTGCCATACTGTGGGTGTGCACTAGAAAATATTGGCAGAAAAGCTAAAAAGCACCATGTCCAGCTCTCTCAATATATCCATGGTGCAGTGACTCAGTGCAGCCATCTGGAGCCTTGTCAACACGATGAGCTGTGTCAGGTTCAGTACCACCATGCCTGCATGGAGACCAAAGCCCTAATGACTGTACCTGGCAACCTTTGCTTTAAAGACATTACTAAGTGGATGGATAAACAGTTCTTCAAGATTAAATACCAGCATAAAACTAGGATAAAACCACAAACAAACCAGATACAATATACAACAGGTACGAGTGCACCCCTATTCAATATCACATGAATGTCAGGTGATTCTAAATTGTATCATCTCTCACTAATTGCATTCCTTTCAAGTTGAACAGTTGAAATAGAAAAC
>NW_007577746.1:699016-703286 GCF_000690725.1 Stegastes partitus | reverse complement strand
TGGTGGGTCAGTAATGGTGTGGGGAGGCATTTCTTTGGAGGGCCCACAGCCCTCCATGGGCTAGCCAGAGGTACCCTGACTGCCATCAGGTACCAGGATGAGTTCCTCAGACCCACTGTGAGACCATATGCTGGTGCAGTGGGCCCTGGGTTCCTCCTGATGTATGACAATGCTCGGCCTCATGTGGCTGAAGTGTGTCAGCAGCTCCTGATGATGAAGGCATTGATGCTGTGGACTGGCCGGCCCGTTCCTCAGACCTGAATCCAACTGAGCACATCTGGGACATCGTGTCTGGTTCCATCCACCAACGCCAGACGTCTGTACCACAGACTGTCCAGGAGCTCACTGATGCTTTTATCCAGGTCTGGGAGGAGATCCCTCAGGAGAACATCCTGCCTCATCAGAACCATGCCCAGACGTTGTCGGGAGGTCCTACAGGCACATGAAGGCCACACACACTGCTGAGCCTCATTCTGACTGGTCTGGAGGGATTTCCACTGAAGCTGGATCAGCCTGTGATGTGATTCTCCACTTTTATTTTAGCATGATTCCACATCCAGACCTCCATGGGACAATAATTTAGATTTACATTGATCATTTTTATGTTATTTTGTTCTCAATGCATTCCACTATGTGATGAATAAAGATTTTCAACTGGAGTATTTCATTCATTGAGATCTAGGACGTGTTACTTTAATGTTCCCTTTATGTTTTGAGCAATGTAAATAAAAAAACGTAGATAACAAATAATACAAGAAAGAATTAGTTAAATAATAAAAACATGTTTTGAGTGATTTTTAGTTGTATCTTGATTTTTTTCCATTTATGTGGAGTCTTGCAATCACATGTTTAAATTCCTCTGCAGCTCTTTCCCATGTAGGACCATGATGCAGGCAGACTCATCCCATCACAGCGCTGGTGTTCATACATGGTTTTATAACCATGGTCATGCCAGTAGATTAACTGGAGACCACAGGTGCACTCAATTTAGTGTCAGTGATCACAGGCGCATCCACTGTTGTTGCATTGCGTGTCTGCTTTGGGGTCTGTTTTTGTAAGATTGTGTTTCTAAAGTATTTGTTGTTGATTGTTACTAAAGGGTAAATACTCGACTGTTCAACTTAGAAAAAAATGCAACTTCTGAGAGGTGTACTCTCTCCTTCACATGCTGCATGTATGTACAGTATATCAACATAATCTCAGAGAATAGAACAGATCCTGAGTGGTGTCTGCAGCTGCAGATACAGCCACAGCACTGGTGTTGTAAGTTAGAACGACAGCAGTATCATAACCATACCTGCCCGCAATAACATGGTTTGAACATATTATCTGTGTTCACCTGCAGCACCAAACATCTGTGACTACAACACACTACAGAGCATGCTCCTTCCAGCTGGACCCAGGTCCATGCAAACTAACCTGTGTGAAAGGTTTCTGAGTGAAATTTACGGTTATTATTATTTTGTTGTTGCACAGAATGGTGACCTGAATGGAAGGACAGAAAAGGAAAGAGAGAGAGCACGAGGATCACATGTAGCCCCCAGCGGGGATTGGAACCATTGATCTGCTGCTCAGGGAATCTGTACCCATGTGCTATATGTGCACTCTCAGTTAGGTCACACCTGCTGTTTCTTTGTCTCGACAATATTCCTGTTTTTCTCTCCTTTCTGTGTTTGCCATTTGAGCCGTGCGACAACTCCAGTGTGCTTGGATTCTGTAGCTGTGCAAATGGTAAATAAAATCACTTGAAAGTAGCTTGAGCCTGAATACAGAGGACTCGCACTTTCAAATATCAACATCCAGTTTTCATCCTCAACCTTGCATATCTTGCTCAATATTGTTCCAAAGAAGCCTGCTTCCTTGTACAATGTGTCCAAACCAGCAGTCTCAAGACCAGAGCCAGTGAGAAATATGTGAAACCGTTAGAGATAAAGAGACAGAGTGAGGCAGACAGATAAAGAAAGCGAGAGCAGCTGCTTTGGGGGGTTGGGGGTGAGGTGTTATGTAACAGCCTGTAAGCCCTGCCTTCTTTCTCTGGCCAATATAATCCCTCCATCATTCCCCCCATTGTTCACAGGCAGTGCTCCTCAGTGCAGCAGAGTGGGATCAGCATCCTCTCTTCCCATTGGATGAAGAGCGAGCTATGACTGCAAAATCCCATTGGCTGCCAGTCTGTATCACCACACCATCATCATCATCATCGTTGTCGTCGTCTTGCGTGCCGTGTGTAGCATCAGCAGGAGGGAGCAGGTTCACAGGATGCATGAGCCACCATTAGCTGTCCTCGCTACTGTTGGAGCAAAGTGCAAAAATAAAAAGAATATTCAACAGTTTACTTCTGATGTATGTGTTTAGCATTTGATGCCAAGAGATAAAATATCTCAGTGTGTCTTGTCTGCTGCAGATTACAGCAAATGAATGAAGAAATTCTTCAACCAGAGTTGGGCTGAAGGAGGAAGGAAGAAAAGTGTTTTGTCTCGCCTCACAGACTTCCTCTGTTTCTCTGTGACCCAGTGACTGTTGAGCCTGTGACCTCCAAACCTTGTTTGATATGCACAAACCACAGAGGAAATGGATGGATGTTCTGTTATGCAATAGCTCAGTTCACCGAGCACATAAAAAAAAACATCTCCTTTCAACCTTGACAAACTGAGTGCAAATGTATGCATAATCATTCAGTGTTAAATTAAGATGTGGGTCCACTGTACTTGCACACTAAGCCACATTTTTCTTCAGACTGGAACACCTCAGTGAGGATCAGTGTCTTATCCACTGTCAGGACGTTCTCCCTGAAACGTAATGAATGTTTAATTTACGGGTGAAAGTCCATCCATGTCCGGGTCCTCCCACATAGGGTGTGAACAGACCTGCGGAGCAACAGTGAAGGAGACTGTTAGAGAAGAAAAGCTTACCAGAAGAAGACAAAGCACAAACAACAGTTCTACATTCAAATGAGTAATTAAGTAAAAGTACAGAGATAACAGAAGTAAAATGTACATTATCAGTAAAAGTACCCATAATGAAGGTAAAATCATGTCATCGTATACTGGATTAATTAAACCTATCTGGAATTATTGTTTTTATATCATTTAATTTGAAGCTAGTTTAATCTATTTGGAGTTACTGTTTTGAAACCTCAGTCCTGGGAAAGCAGTTAGAAGTAATAGAAGCTGTGTGGGTCAAATTAGAAACTCCCAGGAGCGCTAAACACTGGATTAACTTACTGTGGAACACGTTTAATTACACTTAAGCATGCACTTCTACCAGATTTATGGAGAGATGCTTATAGTGCTCACATCGCTCTTTCATGTATACGGATGCAGCACGCTGTTCTGTTTCAGTGAAAAGACAATCTGCCACCCACTTTAGAAAATCTAACAGAAAGTATGAGGAGCTCACTGAGCTTCTGTCACCATAGGAACCTTATCTAAAGGAGTGTAAACTAAACAGCTCATTCTTCACGGGCTGTTTGTGCTTGAGAAGTGTAACTGGTTTTACATATGATCTCCAGTAACAGTCGTATTCCTTCATTAACACAGATGGACACAGTGAAGTCTCCTTCATGTTCAGAGGTGGAGGTGATTCTCATTCTGCTGGTGGACTGATTTTATCTCACAGCTGTCACAGAAGTTCCTCTTTTGAAGCGCTTGTCCATCTGTCGAAGTTTGTTTACCGATTACAGGTTTTCTAAGTTGTGTGTCAGTGATTCCAGGTGTTTTCACTTTCGTCACACTGATTTTCTACTTTGGGTTTTGTTGTTTTTAGTTTTCTGGTGGTTCATAAAGAAATGTTCAACTTAGAAACATGTCAGCTGTTAACAGGCGATGTGGTCTTGAATCATTTTGCAAAACCCGTCTTTTGTATTCTGTTTAATAAAATGTGTTGTTCGTATTAATGATCTAACAATGTGAAGTAAGCAGGAAACAAAGCCGTGAAATGAATGGACCTGAGTGGGTGATGCTTCATGTCAGGGTGTCCAGTCCTGGTCCTGCATGGTTCAGATGTGTCCCTCTTCCAACACATCTGGTCCACATGATCAGGATCGTTATTTGCAGAGCTTGATGATGAGCTGATCATCTGGATCAGGTGTGTTGGAAGAGGGCCGCATCTAAAACATGGAGGACTGTGGCCCTCCAGGACCAGGACTGGACACCCCTGCACTAAATGGACGTACAGGTCTTGGTATTGTTCCTCCGGCGGCCCGCCCTGCCCCCTCCTCCTCCTGCCACCCCTCCTCCTCCTCCTCCCGTGACCCTGGCCGGCCCCCTCC
>NW_007577746.1:672629-699006 GCF_000690725.1 Stegastes partitus | reverse complement strand
CTCCCAGCAGCCCGTCCAGCTCTACAGCAGCCTTCTCTCCATCGCCCTGCCAGCCGCCGGACGCCTCACCGTGTCTCACCGTGTTTCAGATATCGGACACCAGCTCTCCTCTCACCAGCCGGTAAGTCGCCGCCCGGTGCCGCCCGGTGCCGCCCGGTTCTGTCCGGTGAGCGTGTGCGCGGTGCGTGCGGAGCGCCTCGGCAGCAATGGATGCTCCGGGCTCGACTGGAAACCATTTTAACGAGTCCTCCGCCAGGTCCACGCACCGGCCGCGGTTAGAGTGATTAACGGGAGGTTTTAGGAGCGATGCATCCGCCGAGGCGGTGGAAGGCTCCGGGACTCGGTGTTGATAAAATATGAATGAGTTGTGGAGCAGCTTTAATCTGATGTGAGTCCCCAGCAGCGGGTTGGACCCACTAACGATGCGCTCTGTGTGGACGCTGGTTCTGGTTCCTCCACTTCACGGGAGGCTGCTGCTTCGTGTCGCCTCGTGTGGATCTCTGTGGACCGAGTGTGAACCGTGTCGGAGGTCGTAAAGCGGCTGAAGCTGTTTGTGGAGCTGCGGTCAGATGAGAACAGAGCCTCCTCTGTGGCTCAGCATCACCGTGCAGGGCCCGGGCCTGTTACACAACCCGGCCAGAACACGACCAGCACACACGGCTCCAGCCTGCAGCAAGCACTGATGTGAGCAGCGCGGTGTGCTGTCCGGCGGCCCGGCTGTGTCCTGGTTCTGTAGCGGCTGGAGTCCATTTGACCTTGGTGTGACTGATAGCTGTGGTGCTGCCTGTGTGCTCCATGCGCACTGACACAAGGTCAGTGGGTCCAAACCGAGCCTCAGGCAGCTCAGGATCCCTCATCTGCTCAGTGCCTTCACATATTCCACAAAAAGACTTTCATCTTCCATCCAGTCAACTAAATGATCACGTGTCACATGCAGGGATCCACAGACTGTCCAGCATCCCTCCACACATCAGTCCTGTTGTGTTTGACCTTTATTTAAAACGCATTATTAGCAGATGTCTCTGTGTCATCTGGAATCCCTGAAGTTCACTTTTAATGAAACAGAAAGAAAACCTGAAATAACCAAAACATTTCTATGAAGTCGTTGTTGGACTTTGTGTTATCGTTGTGTTTATATATTGGTTCCAATCAATCACTCTGGTTGATTACTGATGACTGTCACCAAGCCCAGTCCTCCTCTAACGTAGCCGGCACACTGCATGTGTTCCCATCAGAACATTTCTGATTAATAGGACTTGACTTTCTCTGGGGACTAGTGACATATAAATGTTTGGGAAGAACTTATTTTCCTTTTTCAGTGTTAATCTGACCTTGTTATGCTGCGCTGTGTGTCTGATCAGTGTAGAGCAGGATGTTCTGTGTCTCTGACTCACTTTAAGGCGCTTTTGCTTCAAACTCTGGGTCTGCTCTGCACTTGATCTGTGTTTACACTCATGGAGCCTGTCCTGTGCTGCTGACACTTGTTGACAGAAGAACGGTGGTCTCCACAGCAAACAGCATGCTGACGCTCACTGGGATGAGCTGCTTTGATCGACTGATCTACAGGTAGAATGTGGTCCTCTGAGCAGGAAAGCATGAAAGAACGATGGTGGAGCAGGGCATGGACGTGTGGAATTCGGACTGTTGACGGTGTTTTATGGGACCACTCCAGATAAGGGGTCCGTCTCCTCAGAGCTCAGTGTTCAAACAGCTGCACTGAGAATGTGGCTTCAGATGTCTCTTGTTCTTGTTTGAAGTGTTTTGTTCATGCAGGAACATAAAGCCCACAAAGGAATGTACCTAACCCTTAACTGTTCACTCTAATCTGCAAAGTTTACACAAATCATGATAAGCGTTGCTCTAACATGTAGCTGGTAGCTTCAGATAAAGCTTCAGGAACACACAGTTACAGGGGCTTTTGCAAAATGATCCAAGTTGCCCCCTTTTGCCAGCTGACTTCAGTTTTAGTTTATATTTGCTTGACGGGGCTTCCCTGCCATTCAAAGGCTTCGGCGCAGGGCTTCAGTGTTCTTGTGCAGCAACTTAAGCCAAATCAACATAAGACGGCATTTAGGCGACATCTCAGAATGTATGTCAGAACAATGGTGAGTGCTGACGGCAGGAATGAAATGCCAATCAGCAATCAGGATTTGGATGAACCTTTATGCGATTGGTGTGTGACAGATTTTTGATGAGCACTAATCTGCTGCACCGAGCCACAGCTGGACGGCTCCATGTCCACATCTGCACACACTCCCTGCTTTGAGTCCTCATGACAACGCAGTCACACAGAAAGGAACACCTCTCAGGCTGCAGGACGTTTGAAGAGTTGGCCTCAGGATGTTTGTCTTCGTTCCATGTCCACTTGTTTTAGATCACAGGCTGTCACACGTCCACACTTTGACTGTTACCACAACACCAAAGTCAGCGTTCCCCTCGGTGCAGCTCCTGGTGCCCTTATTACAGCCAGTCCTCGCACAACAACAGCATGACCTTCACTTCCCTGCTGGCCGAGGGCCTTGGGCCCAGGAGTCTTCATGTGAAGTGTGCAGTATACATGAATGCATATGACAGCCTTATCTTCTCCTTCACCTTATCTCCATGTGGAGTTGCTCATGTTGACACGCAGCACTGACACATTTGTGTGTGTGTGTGTGTGTGTGTGTGTGTGTGTGTGTGTGTGTGCAGTTTCTCAGTCATCCAGGTCATAGTAATCCCTTCTGCTGCAGCTAGACTTTTCTTTTTGGTTCCTGGAGCTCTCTGCCTTCTCATCCAAGAGTTCTCCTCTTTTCTAACTGACTGGCTGGTCAGGAAGTCCTCGTATTTGTTCTCACCTCCCAGTCATTCAGCTCATTGCTGGTTTGCAGGCACAGAAGACTGAACCAGTGTGGTTCAGCCTAAGAGAGCCGGTTCCTCAGAATAAGACTCAGCAGTCCGTCCGTATCTAAAGGATAAGGGACACTCCTTTAAGAACAGCAATGTACACGTTCTGGACAGAGACCGAGCAGCGAGGGAAGGCGTCCATGTTCAACTGGAACAGCCATCTCTGAAATCAGATCCAGTTTATTGTCATGTTGCTGTACATACACAGTAGTACAGGCAGGATGAGAGAGCGTTTCTTCAGGATCCAATAACTAAAAGCAGTTAAATAAAGAAGTGTTTGTGTATCTGGATCAGCAGTTCAGCATTCTGACAGCTGCTGGAATGAAGCTGTTGATCATTCTGGAGGTTCTTCCTGTAACGCTCTGGAAACGTTTTCCTGATGGCAGCAGTTCACAGTTCATGTGTGAGGAGTCCCTGACAATGTTCAGGGTCCTGCTCCTACAGCAGTCCCTCCACTCTCTGAGGGTTTCTCTGGAGGACGAGGCCTATGACACCACTTATGTACTCATACCACAGTGTTGAAATCCCTTCCTAGACAGTTTCATCACCATCACACCTCGAGGCATGTGAGGCCTGGATCACTAACGAGCCACACCAGTAAGAATGAATACCTGGGACTCCCCACCAGTTAGAGGCGAGGAAGCCTCTTGGATGAGACATGAAATGTTCTGAAGAGACGTCCAGTTTCCTTCTACTGAAGCCCCTGACAGACCTGAGGCCTGTGGAACTCAAACTGGACACGAACTGACTATTAAACCTGACCTGAGACCTGATCGGGGCATTTGTCACATCCTGTGGAAACAATATTTCTAATCAAACACAGTCATTTGATTTATGGCTCGCTCAGTCCCACAGCAAAGCAAATGTCATCTGGTTTTAATAACGTCAGGTTGTCATTAACATTAATCAGGTTATTGACATTACAGAGATTATTTTATAAACATCAACCGAATCAATAAAATCAACCCAGTAGTGCACAACACCACAGATAAGGACGGTATTAATAGTAGCAGACCTTTATTCTGTTTGCTTGTGCTCGTTGAGACATATATTGTGCTGCTGTTACAGGCTGTGAAGGCAACGGGCTGTTTGCTCTGATAAAGACGGTGTTTGAGCAGCTCAGTGCTTCCTCATTAAGCCAAGGCCCCCTTCAGGGACAGCCCTGTTTCTCTGTGACCTTTAAGCTACATCTTGGATATACTGTGGCTCTACTGTTGTCCAGGGAGCTTTTGTAACCTGATTACTGCAGAATGCCCTCTCAACCTGTTTCACATGATTATTGCACCAGATGTTTCTGAAGTGGGGTTTCAGCTGCTCAGACCCTGAGCAAACCCAAGACCGCTTCAACTGTATAACAAAGTATTGTAGATGAAATTATCATACTGATGATTTGAGAAAGACAGTTTTCTTGCTACAGGTTGTCTTATCTTGCTCCTGTCCCTCTGTGTGTCCCTGCAGCTGTGATCATGTCTTCAGTGCTGCAGAAGCTGATCAGCCCTCTGGCGGGCAGTGCCAGCGAGCCCCCCAGGAACAAGGTGACTGTGGTCGGGGTGGGCCAGGTGGGCATGGCCTGCGCCATCAGCATCCTGCTGCGGGTAAGACACACTCCTCAACATGTGAGGCATTTATTCTGTGTGAAAGAAAAGTTGAAAAAAGAGAAAATCAGCAGCAGTCTTGTGCAACAAGTTTACATACTCTTGTGAAGGTCGTGTTTTCATGGCTGTCTTGAGTTTCCAATTACTCCTGTAGCTCAGAACTTTTCATGATGGAACCATTGAAACCCAAACATCTTTGTTGTCCATGCAGTTTGGTTATTTCATGGATGTATTATTGGCCTTCTGGAAATATGACTAAACCTGCTGGTTCAAAAATAAACATACAGAAATGCTAATATTGGGTCATTGGCCATTTTCACCTCAACTGGGCACTTTGAGAACCTTCCAGAAGCTTCCGGCAAGCTTCTGCTTGTGTCTTTGACCACTCCTTTTGACAGAATGTACATTTAAACTAAATTAGTTTGCTTTTTGACACAGATTTGTTTCTTCATCACAGTCCATAGCTCTGTGAGGGGGTTTAAGTCAGGACTTTGGCTAGGCCAGTCTAAAACCTTAATTCTAACCTGATTTAGCCATTTCTTTACTATCTTTGGTGTGTTTGGGGTCATTTTCTTGTTGGAACACCCAGCTGCCTCCCAGACCCAACCTTCTGGCTCATGGTTTTAGATTTTCCTGGAGAATGTGGAGGTAAGAAGGAGAATTCATCGTCTACCCTCCAAACATAGTTCTGATCATTGTGACCAAAAAGCTCTATTTTTTGGTTCATCTGACCACAGAACTTTCCTCCAACATGCCTTTTCTTTGTCCATGTGATCAGCAGCAAACTTCAGTTTTAACAGTGCTGCTTTCAGGAAAGAGCTTCCTTCTTGCATGGCAGCCTCTCAGCTCATGCTGATGTAGAACATGCTGGACTGCAGACACTGACAGCTGTGTTCCAGCAGCTTCTCATTCCTTGCAGACCTGCTTTCTGGTGATTGCTGGTGAACTCTTGGCCATCCTGACCAGCTGTCTCTCAGCAGCAGGTGACAGCTGGGTTCTTCTCCCTGATCGTGGCAGCGACACAACCTTTGCTCTACACTTTATAAACAAGGGTTTGCACAGATGAGTTTAGGATCTGTAGCCACTGAAATGGCTCCAAGTGACTTTCTTGACTTGTTCAAGTCAATGATCTGTTTTTTTCAGCTCTGTATTGACCTCCTCAGACTTTGCCAGACTTTAGGGTTTGTGTCTGAGTGTCATGGGTATCTAATGGGCCCTACTGACTTTGGCTCATAGTCACCAGCTGTAGTCAATTGTAATCATTCACAGCAAGTTAAGAGGCCATGCCACTAAGTAAATGTGATTAACACAACTTTCTACATGACCAAAACTGATCATTTAAGATGTTGTATGTTTATTTTTGACCCAGCAGATTTGATCATATTTCCAAAGACCGATAATAAATCTGTGACAGAACCAAATGGCGTGATTGGTTTTTCTGTGACAAAGACAGACGGGTTTTAAAGATTCCAGCACAGAACATTCAGAGTTCTAGGAGCTACTGGAAGCACCAGACTGCTCTGATGTACATGGTCTGTACAGCTGTATGTATGACTGGAGGTTTAAATCCATAACCTCCTGCTTTCCACCTTTTCCCCTGAAGTAGAGTTTGGTTCAGAAGTTACATCTACGCATAAGCGTAAATATAACACAACCTCTGATGTTTGAGGACTGAAAACAGTCCCTCAGAAACTGGTCCCCAATCATCAGAATAAGCTCAGCTCTGAGTATCCTGACCCCACTGATGATGTGATGCTCTGAACCATTTTAGCTTCTGATGTACATTATTTGTTGTCGATACAATATTTTACTTTATTCTTGTCTCAGCATGTTTGATTGTTAACATTTAAATTTAATTTAACTGATTGTATGTTAAATACCACATTCCTGCTCCTATTGTGCAGTTGTTGCTGCTGGTCTGTATCCAGCTGGTCTATGTGCCTTGAAGTGCCCCCAGGGGACAAATAAAGCTTTTTTTAAAGCATTGAATTGAATTAAATGGTGGTGGGTAACTTCTTGCCACTTCTTTTGCACTCACTCTCTTCCTCCTCTGCTGGTCAGGACCTGTGTGATGAGCTGGCTTTGGTGGATGTGATGGAGGATCGTCTCAAAGGAGAGATGATGGACCTGCAGCACGGCAGCCTCTTTCTCAAGACCTCCAAGATAGTTGCTGACAAAGGTCAGAACCTGCAGCCGTGCACTGCCTGTGCCCCTCCAGACATCTCCACATGCTGCTCATCAGATCCTGTTTTTCTCTCTCCTCCTTTAGACTACGCAGTAACAGCCAACTCCCGCCTGGTCGTGGTGACGGCCGGCGTTCGCCAGCAGGAAGGCGAGAGCCGCCTCAACCTGGTGCAGAGGAACGTCAACGTCTTCAAGTCCATCATCCCTCAGATCATCAAGCATAGCCCCAACTGCACGCTCATCGTGGTCTCCAACCCTGGTGAGTCCAGGCTTTCACATCAAGACCGTGAAACACACATGATCACATGTTTCAGGGACATTGTAAAGAAAAAAGGTTGAACAATAACTGAGTGTTTTGTATATATTCTATATACACAGTTGATGTGCTGACCTATGTCACATGGAAGCTGAGTGGTCTGCCAAAGCACCGTGTCATTGGCAGTGGCACCAACCTGGATTCAGCTCGCTTCCGTTACCTGATGGCCGAACGCCTCGGCATTCACGCCAGCTCCTTCAACGGCTGGGTTCTGGGCGAGCATGGAGACACCAGCGGTGGGTGCACATGGGGAACAGGGTCTTCACCAACACAGAAATGTTTCTCAGATCGGTAGTCTGTAGGGAATCTTCTTTGCTTTTTCTTCTGTTGCACAGAACTCAAAAGTTGATCTGATCTTTTACATGAAAGTAAGTGTATGTGTTCTTCTGGCAGTGCCTGTGTGGAGCGGAGCGAACGTTGCAGGAGTCAACCTGCAGAAGCTTAATCCTGAGATTGGCACCGATGCTGACAAGGAGCAGTGGAAGGCCACACACAAGGCGGTGGTGGACAGGTACACCATGTGTGAGGGAATGTTCACAAACAGCTGTCTGCCTCTGTTGCTCATGTTGTTGCTCAGGGTCTTCAGTGGGATGTTGGTGGTCACGACTTGCATATTTCAGATCAGTTTCAGGTTCTGGCATGACTTAAGGTATTTGAGAAGTTGACACTTTGAGTAAAGAACAAAAAAGGAAGTGAAATCTGACTGCTGCTGTTTGTTTTCCAACCAAAGCCTCTGTAAACCGGCTGGTCGGGCCGGAGTGGGAACAGGCCCTTAAAGAGACAGGAGCCAACACAGCCTGCTTCACACACAAGCTGTACAGTGTCCGCTCAACATTCACGCCCTAGTGTTTTTGTTAGCTTCCAGCTCTGTCACACAATCTTGGAACCAAATAATTTTTTCCAAATCAAAGTCAATCAGATTTGAATTTGTTTATGCAGGTGTAGAAACCGAATTCCTTCGTCTTGCAGCGAAACTCTGCTGCCAAGTAGCATGAGCAAACACTCTGCTGCCATGAGGGACTGTCCCTCATCTGACCTCTTCCAGCTTACATACCGCTAAGAGGGAACAAGAGAAGGAAAAGACGAGACGCAGCATTTTGTTTGCTGCGCAGTCAGTCCGTCCTTTGGAGCTAAGGCTGCAACAGGAAACCCATTTTCAGATAAATGACACTGTAATGTTACCCAACAATCACACAGTGTTTTGCTGTTGAGTGTGAGAGAGTAGAAAGTAGTGATTATGAGAAGGTACACATTTGTAATAGCAGAACCACATTAGACCATGAGGGAGGACAGAATATTCGTCATCCTTGTTTTTCTCAAGTAAAGGCTGCATATATATATATATATATATATATATAAGTGGAGCAGCAGACTCATGGTCGGGATTTCTGCTCGCTCAAATCTTCTGCTGTCAATATGCTTCCATAATTAAGTAGATAAACATTGATTGTCAGTGCTGCAGTTTTCTGAGTGATTACACATTCAGGCCCCAGTGGGAATGTAAAACTAAGCCTGCAGTGTCAGTGCGAGCAGCGAGCGAACCAGCGGTCAGAGCTGAGGCTAACGCTCTGTGAGCACTGTGCATCCCAGGCAGTTTCTTTGTTACGTCATCCGTTGTATAATGACTAGTCAGCATCATGTGTAAGCTTAAAGGGCTTTGTCATCATTTTATAAGTGAGGGTGTCTTTATTAGGGTCCGAGCACTGACCAGTGTAAGGGCTCTGTTAAAACCCTTGTGATTATTCTTCTTCTTCTTATTTTACCGACTTTTGAATTAGAGGGTCTAAACATGCCCCAAAACTCTCCCAAATCCCCCCACACACACCAGGACTGGCCAAAAATGAGATACTTTACAGTACTTGTACATGTCACTGCCAAAATGGCTCCACAGCGCCACCTTGAAAATGTAAATTTCAACAGAGTCCCATCGGAAGCTTGTTTTGCCTAGAGCTATGAAATTTCATAGGCATATAGAGCTGGTCAGCACGAACAAAAAAGTGGACCAGCGCCAAGCTCTAAAATGCAACATGGCTCAACTACGCCTCCTACAAAAATTCAACAGGCCGCATGTGCTCCGATCTGCCCTAAACTCGACGCGCCGGATCATTGTCCCGCCTGGAGCGCGTTTCTACCAAACCTGTGCCAAGGCCGACAGTCGTACAGCGAGGACCAGTCCATCGCCGCTTGTGGCTTTAATTATTTCTTAATTGTTGACTATTTGCAGCTTCTGTCATTATAGTTTGACTATACGAATATTTTTTTCTATTGTGATAGTTACGTGAAAGTTCATGCTGTGAAGTACATAATTAGTACCATTGGAGAAAGACTGTCAGACATTACACATTGTTCCATAAACACACAACCAAGGCAGCAGTATCATAACTATAAAAATGAAACTGTATTTGTCTACTGAGACGGACTTTACATCTACTTCAGTCAGCTGTTTTAAAGCTCACGGATTTCATATGAGCTCCTGTGTAACTACGTGATGGTTTCTGTACTCTGTCTGGTTGCTAGGGAAGCACAAGGTGCCTGCTTGTAAATACAGTAAACACTTCTATTATAGCTGCACGACGGCTGGAAAATACTGACATTGTGATGTTTAGATTTTCTGGTGTAACACTAACAGTCCTTCAAAACGTCTGTTTGCTAAACGGTCAGACAATCCGTTGTGTTGCCTCATTTGCCGTCAGAGTACCTTTTGAATCAACATCATCCAAAACACTTCCATAGAGGTGACATTTCATCTTTTTTGTTCCATGTGAAGCCTCTATGTCAACAAACTCTGTCTTATTAATATGTTTTAGAACAAAGTGAGACCCTTGCCGATAAATCATAAAACAAATGAGCTGTGCCATCACACTTCCTGTGATGTGACTGTTAAACCATCACAGTGCAGAAGCTAATAATAATAATAATAATAATAATAATAATAATAATTATGATAATTTATTTCTTTGTGTGGCGCTTTTCAAAAGCTCAGACGCTTTACAGGATAAAAGAACAACAAAAGCAACTAATACAAAAATAGAGTAAACAGAAACACAAGCAAGCAGATAAAAACAACACAAGATATCGATTTGAAGGTTTAAGTGAGAGAAGCAGTTGAGTTTTTAGTTTGGATTTGAAGGTTACTGGGTCTGTGGTGTCACGGATGTGTTGTGGGTCCAGAGGGTGGGGGCGGCGACAGAGAAGACCCTATCCCCCCCTGGTTTGGTGCTTGGTCTGGGAACGACCAGGAGGTTGGCATTAGTGGAGCAGAGGGTACATGAAGGGGTGTAGGGGTGGAGCATGTCTCTGGGGTAAGAGGAGGCCTGGTTATGGAGCGCTGTATGGGTGAGTAGGAGGATTTTAACGTGGTATGGGATGGGAAACCAGTGGAGGTTCTGAAGGACAGGGTGATGTGGTTTCGGGAGCGGGTGTGGGTGAGGAGGCGGGAGGCAGAGTTTTGGATGTATCGTGCAGACTGATCGATGTATGTACTGTTCCTAAAAGATGTTTGACGCAGATGTTAACAGAGCACCACTCTCTGTCTCAGTGCGTACGAGGTGATCAAGCTGAAGGGTTACACCAACTGGGCCATCGGTCTGAGCGTGGCCGACCTGACCGAGAGCATCGTCAAGAACATGAGCCGCGTCCACCCGGTCTCCACCATGGTCAAGGTCCGACACACACACACACTGCACACACACACACACACACACACACACACACACTGCACACACACACACACACACACACACACACACACACTGCACACACACACACACACTTACTGAAAAGACTCATCTAAAAACACAAACCCTGCTCCTCTCGCTGCCATACTGACCCTATCCACTTTTTTATTTGTTCCACTTCATGTGTCCTGATCCGTCCACACAGCAGACCACAGATACCACAGTACAAAACTATGCTCAGTGTACATCAGGGGTGTCGAAGTCTGGTCCTCGAGGGCCACAATCCTGCATGTTTCAGATGTGTCCCTCTTCCAACACACCTGATTCAAATGATCAGCTCATCATCAAGCTCTGCAGAAGCCTGATAACCATCCTGATCATTTTTAAATTTGTTGTTCTGGATCTGGACTTCATTGATCCCCTATAGGGGTGCAGATGCTCCCGATCAAAGTCTTAAAGAAGTAGAAAGTAAAGATATATCATAAAATAAAAGTATTAATGTGAAAATAAAAATATAGCACAAAATAAAAGAACATTCTTGCTGTTGTAAGTGTCTATACAACGTAATAATAGTAGTGCTACCATTTGGGTTTTTGCACATAGAACAGTCCAGTCCACGGTAAACCTTTTCACTCAGAGTCTGACACTCAGACTGAAGAGTTCCAGTCTGACGGCCACAGGCAGGAATGATTAGCTGTGGCGCTCTGTGGTGCATCTTGGTGAAATCAGTCTTGTACTGAAAGCACTCCTGTAGCTGACCAGCTCATCATGGAGTGGGTGTGACACATTGTCCAAGATGACATGCAGCTTGGACGGCATCCTCCTCTCCGACGCCTCCGTCAGAGTCCAGCTTCACTCCCACAACGTCACCGGCCTTGTCAATCAGTCTGTTGGTGTCAGCTGCCCTCAGCCTGCTGGCCCAGCACACCACAGCATACAGGATAGCACTGGCTACCACATAGGACATCCTGAGCGTAGCCCGGCAGATGTTGAAGGACCTTAGTCGCCTCAGAACATAGAGATGACTCTGGACCTTCCTGTAGAGGGAAATGAGTTATAGATTGTCTTTATTTGTTTAATGTAACCACTGTTAAACAGGAAATAACCTTTTTTTTTTATATTCACCTGGTGACAGTATGTGCTAGTCCCAGCTGACTGTGTTGTTATTCCTCACATGGTCTACCTTCGTGTAGAGATGTTACCTTACCTGTATTACACAGACTCAGTGAAACCAGTTTTCACAGCCCTGTGCTGGTTCTAGAAACGGTCCTGACCGCGTCCCGATGTGGTCTGGCTACAGCCTCCAACGCAAACTCACAGACAAATGCAGACATGCGTAGTTGCTGTTATTATCCTGCTTCTCTGGTCCTCAGGAGTCTGTTTGGAATGTCCTGTTCATACTTACATACAGTTTCTGTGTATACACTCCAAATATGTGCTGTAGAGCTGCTGTGAGAGAGGAACGTCTGACACGGGAATCCTCGTGCACGTAGATAGCATGGCACGTTATTGTGATCCCAGTGTAGTTTGTGGGCATTTTTACCTGCTTTTCTCTAATCTGGATACAGATTACAGGTTAATGCCAGGTGCAAATAGCCTAAAGCTAAAGTAAGCTCACCCCATGTTGACTCTTATTTCAGGCCAGTTTCACATTCAAGAGCTGAATCTGACTGTCAAAATGTTTATTCCAAGATGTCTATTCTGTCATTCTGATCAGTGACAAACATCAGCATGTATATGATGCTGCTCATGCGGGGCTTCCCATTGGATACTGGTGCAGCGAAGCGTTTGAGCAGCGTTACCGATGCTGGGTGGAGAGGACCATTATAAAGTGCTGTGACTAGAAGGAGGTCATCAGGGCGGGGTGGGGGAGAACACGAGCTTTGTTCATTCATTAGGGACTTGTTTTTGAACTTTCCTCTGAAATGGTGAAACAGCCGCTCATAAATGGCTGTAGTATGTTAAACACTTTCTCCTCCTCCTTACTAGCTTGTGATGTAAATACGAATCTATTCTCACATATTGACTTGTCAGTGTGTCGTGTACAACATCAGTTCAACCAGTTTTAATGAACCTAAGCTGTAAAGCTGAAAAGGACACTGTCCATCTGTTGAATTGAAGCTTCCTCAAAGCAGAATTTTAAAAATGGAACTCCAGCTGGTCCAGTCCTGCAACGACAACTAACGGATATCAGTAGATAATGCTAATGAGTTATGATGTCATCTGTCCTGGAAAAATGATGATGTGGAAATCTGTCATGTTGTTTTTGACTGTAAAGAACTGAACTTTGTATATCCACAATACCTATTCAGTCTAGATGTTACAACAGCTCTGTTTCACTCACTGGCATGCAACTGATAGCCACTGTCTTATCTGACTCACTGTGTGTGTGTGTGTGTGTGTGTGTGTTTTCCAGGACATGTATGGTATCGGTGAGGAGGTCTTCCTCTCTCTGCCATGCATTCTGAACAACAGCGGCGTGAGCAGCGTGGTCAACATGACCCTGACTGACGCCGAGGTGGCCCAGCTGAAGAAGAGCGCCGACACCCTGTGGGGCATCCAGAAGGACCTGAAGGACATCTGAACACACCAGCACACACACAATACACACCCACGATGCAAACAGGCCTGTCGACATGCACACACTCCGTTCATAAAGTCCTTCTCTCTTCGACTCTGTTGCTCCTGTTTTAATGGACAGTACCAGTGTTTTTCTAAATCGTGCCAGTGAGAATTTTAGTTTTCCACGTGTCATCATGCCTGATTTAACTTTATTTTTCTATCAGCGCCTCATTCTGTTACTGGTTCCTTCCTTTCAAACTCCTGACACCTCCACATCTAGAAACACTGCTACACTCCTTTAAAAAGGCGAATCTGTTACCCATCAGCTCATAGGCTAGCGTCGCTGTGTTACTGTGTTTGTGTTAGAAGACGTAAGCTGACCTGTGTTTCTGTACTCTGTATGGATTATTGTGTTTTAGCTGACCAGGATCAAACACAACCCTCCTTAAAGCCTAAACTGCCACTGTCCTCCTCCACCACCTTCTGTGCTGTGATGTTCACCACTGCAGGGAATCACAGAAAGACCCTGAGCATCCTGAGAAAGACCCTGAAAGTCTAACCGGACTTGTTTTCCTCCAGCCTTTGTCCACAGCAGACACATGACTGCACACTTTGGTCGACACGTAGGGACATGTGACATCGGGAGTGCGAGGGATGAGAGGTGGGGCGGCTCTGACAGAGTGGAAACGTCCAGCTGGGGTTGGTTTTTAAACATCGGTGCAGGTTGTCTGACCTTGTGTTGTAACCTATGTTGGACACAGCAATGTGTGACTTAATAAATTGGAACTTCATGAAGGGCACTGTTTGCAAATGAGTGTTTAATTTTTGTGAAAATGACTTCATGCCGCTCTGTTAACATCCCAACCTGTGATGAATTGTTCCTGATGAATTTGTGATAAAACAGAAAGCACCGTCTTAGCAATTGAAGTTTGAAGCTACTTACTCACATATACAATATTAATAATGATGATAAACTTTATTTATAGAGCACTTCTCAAAACAAATGGTACAAAGTGCTTTTCAATAAAAATAAATTAAAAATGAAAATACAATGAGCACACAGAACAACTGATAAAAGTGGAAAGCACACAAATAAAGCTATAAAACTTAAATAAAATCAGGAAAAGCTCTCTGATATAAATGTGTTTTAAGAAGTGACTTAAGAGAGAGCGCAGACTCAGCTAACCTGATGTCCTTGAGCAGGTCGTTCCAGAGCCTCGGCGCCTGGACTGAAAATGTTCTGTCCCCCTTTGTTTTCAGCCGGGCCTCTGGGACAGTTAACAGACCTTTGCCCGAGGATCTTAAAGAGCGTGGTGGAGAATATGGAGTTAAAAGGTCGTCAATGTAAAGAGGACAGAGACCGCTGAGTGCTTTAGAAGTGCTTAATTAAATCTTAAAATCGATCCTACAGCATACTGACAGCCCATGTAGAAGAGATAAAACAGGCTTGATGTGCTCACATTTCCTCTTCCTGGTTAAAAGCCTGACAGCAGAGCTCTGCGCTGTCTGTAGTCTGTCCAGGGATTTATGGCTAAGACACATAAAAAGGCTGTTGCTGTGAGGAAATAAAGACATAAGATGCAAATACTGTATTTTTGAATGTAGACTGCAGCCTAAGTACAGACTGTAACGTCACATTTCCATTCATGTTGGCTGAAGTGATGATGACCGGCTGTTTTCACTGCAGGAACACATCCTTTAAGGGCGGCTGTGAAAACCTCTATTGAACCTCTTTTAGGGTTTTTCAGGGCAGTATCAAAGACTTTCCTCCAGGACCAGTACTTGTGAGCAGCCCTGAGTCACTGCTGTGGGCTGGAGTCCAGTGCTGATTGAATCACAGTTGGCAGTGATGCATCCAGCAACACTCACAATTTATTCTAGTTTTTCACTGTTTGATACATTTGGAATCTATCAAAGAAGGTGGCTCAGTGGTTGGCTCAGTGGTTAGCACCGTTGCCTTGCAGATAGAAAGTCACCGGTTGGTGTCCCGGTGAGGACACCCGGGATCTTCCTGCGTGGAGTCTCCATGTTCTCCCCGTGCAGCGTGGGTTCTCTCCGGGTTCTCCGGCTTCCTCCCACAGTCCAGAAACATGCTGAGGTTAATTGGTGATTGTAAATTGTCCGTAGGTGTGAATGTGAGTGTGCTTGGTTGTCTGTCTCTAAGTGTAGCCCTGTGATAGACTGGTTACCTGTCCAGGTGAACCTGCCTTCGCCCTGAGTCAGCTGGGATAGACTCCGGGTGCCCATGACCCTGGTGAGGATGAAGGTGTAGAGATGATGGATGGATGGATGGAATCTATCAAACACAGTGACTGTACAAATTTGACATTGATTTTACTCACAGCAGTGGAGCAACAGCAGCAGTGATGCAGTAAAACTAGATAATGGCAGCTTGTTAGTTTAGTTCTAACTTACATTTGCTGTTGATTATTTCGGACGCTGTTGCCTGTCGTAGCGTTGCACAATGTCTTGTTTCAAGTTTTTTATGGTTTGAGCAAATTTAAATATTTGGGGAATATTTTCCTCCTAATATGTTTCATATTTATAACCTCTAATGTGACCATCAACATATTTTGTTAACTTGATGTTTAACAAGCTACAGGATGATCGATTCTTTAAACTGGGGCTCTACATTTAGTGAAAAGCAATAGTTAGTCTGCAAAAAAACAAACAAACAAGCAAAAAAGAAGGGTTAAAAAAATTACAGGAGTAAATCTAGAGCTGAATGTGCTCTGTGCTAAATCACAGCAGTTTAACAACAGACTTTAAAACCAGTTCAGTCAGTGGAAACTACAATCAAGATGTTCTAACAAATGTGCAATAAACTTGCTGATGTAGACCCACATGATGGGAACAACCAGGCGGCTGCTTGGCCCGGTGGACTGTGGGGCCTGCTCTGTGTCGCTGGTGATCCTTCAGGAGCCACTTTATTAATATGAGTAAGTACTATTATTTGACTAATGCTGTGTTTGATATATCTATTGTGCTATCATTCACACTATTTATACTAGACATGAGCAAAGCTTATCTGCACCACAGCACACCGTGTACCAGCTGCTGCATGGCGGCCGTTTGTCGTGTCCTGAAGGCTCTGCAGGGACATCTTGTGGGTGCATTAAGGCACTGCCCAACATGACAGTTACGCTTTTATTGATGTGAATGTCTTTCTAAAAGCCAGTTCAGTTTGCATTTCTTGCTGTAACTACTGAGAAGATGAGGAGCAAACCCGGCACCATGTCTCCTGCTCTGGCTGCATTTTATTTTGATGGTGTGTCTTCTGGTAGCTCCACCGCAGACCTCAGAATAACTGCACACTAAAGATAGGTACAAAAGTTTTATTCAGGGAAACGTTTTACCTGAAGTTGAGGCAGTTTTTAACACATATGAAAAGGTTTTTGTCACAGGTTCACTTTCCAACACAAACCACACAATTCCTCAGAGGAAAACACACATCTGTTTCAGGTGGGCACCTCCAGTTCTCGCGAGAACAGAGAAAAGGGGGAGAACTTGTTCGTCCTGGCTCTTTTAACAGCTCTTCTGTAAATGTAGCGTTTCCCAAAGCGGAGGCCGAACGGGTTGAAGTTGAATTTGCTCCTGCGGTCATTGCACAAAAGCTGCCGCTGCTCCTCGTTCTCCCTCAGAGAGAAGCACAGGTTGGGGTCCTCCGGCAGCAGCTCTCCTGTGGTCCTCCTCCTGAGCGCAGACAGAGCTGCTCCTGAGGAGACCAGCACAGCATCAGCACATCAGACACATGATTCATCACCGCTCAGTGTTTCCAAGGACTGGAACTGTCAGGATTTAATCATTCTTTTCACATAATACTTATTATGTATTCAATACTTATTGAGCTTTAATTGCTCAAAAATTAAAATCCTTTAGTCTTTCTTTCGATTTAATATTTTTTAGGTTCTTAAAATTTTCCTCAATGTTTGCAAACCTAAAATGTGTAATAGAGATGACAAAGTCCTGCATTCACACAAGTCTAGAAATATGATTAAATGTTAGTAGCACTGTTGTCTTATATTTCTATTACTGTATAACCGTATTGCAACACTACAAATGTAATTACTTATCACTGATTACACAACTTCATACTATTTTGTGTTTAATGTGTCATCTATCCTCCTACATACCTCTCATAGGGACCTAAAAAATATCACGTCTCAGACACATGGTTGAAAACACTAAATATGTTTAACCTCAGTATTTTTAAGAGTTACTGTTTAATAATGAATCATTGCTCTTAACCCAGAGTCAGATTTGGTTCCAAAAAGCTTTACAACAGAATTTAATTGTCCATGTTTGAAAATAAACTGCTATACGATCACGAACTAATTAAGACAAACATATAAATTCCAAGGTGTGACTGTTCTTTTGCTGATGGTGAGACGTCTCTGAGGTCAGAGGCTCAGTGGCTGATTGGTTGAAGCACACATCAGCAACAAGTGGCTGAACCCTGACTGACTGTCTGTCCCCATCTGAGAGAAAATGAAATCTTTCTCTCAGATGGCAGCTATATTTTATTTTAAAATATCCTCTCTTCAGGTAGCTCACCTGTTGCATGTCTTCTCTGTGCAGAATCAGATCTGGGCAGGTCTGCTCCCACACTGCCTCCGTCCTGACCGGCCATCAGCGTGCACACAACAACCAGAGCCACGAGTCTCATCTTCCAGTCCAAACCCTCTCTGTACGGCGCCGACCAGATTAAGCTGTTAATGTTCACCTGCTCAGCAGGTACTAACTCCCTCCCTCCATTCAAACCTGTTTTATGTCTCCACCAGGTGACCTTGTGCTCTTGTGCTTCGCAGCCAATCACAGCTGCCTGCGTCTCTGTGCAGTAAATTGTGGAGCTGTCTGCTGCTGCTGGTGCTGAAATACATTATTCATCAGATTTTCTGCGAAATGTTGCCTCCATCATTTATCCACTACAAAATAATATGGCACAACACGCCAAGAAATTGTGAAACCATGAACATTTTTAAATTAAATAAGTTATAAAACCAGAGATGAAAGTCCAGTTTGGCTGCCACAGCAGCAGCAGGGCCAGGACCTGGCTCCATGAAAATGTTCTGAATTTCTCTTCTTCACAGCTAAGACTTGTGTGTGTCTGATGGACCAGTGTGTTGTCGTGCCAGGAGGACGCTACAAAGCTTTAGGGGTAATAACTTTATTCTCATCAGCCTGACGTGACCCTGTGATGAATCTGATAGATGTGTGAGTCATTAACTGGGATTTGGTCGGCTACATCTTTTTAATTGTAAAGTTCAAATTGTTTGAGATGGTTGTGTTACGACAACTCCACATTAGCAAAGATAACATAACCTGTGATAACCGTGACCCAGCAGGCCTGATTATCAAACATAAAGAAACTATTAACTTCAATTCAAGTCCAGTCAGTTATAAATGCAGCATGTTTAAAACAAGTGCTGTCCAGTAAAAACCAAAATGATTGATGCTACACTTTAACCACTGAGTGTAGATGTTGGGATTAAGAGCCTATAATGTTTGTAATTTACCTGAGTAATATACACAGTAATTATTTAAACCCTACAAAAAGCATCTGAAGCATATATGTTTACCTGACTGTGACAAAGGTGAGACCCCACAGTGTTATCACTTATAGGGATTACCTCGACACATTCTGAATGTAGACCGCATGGGATCTGTAATTATGGATTAACCTCATGAATTCATTGTTATAGATGAGAGCTAACTGAGTGTTAACACGACATTAAACTGACACTGGCTGAGAAATCTCCATCTTTTATGAGTTTTGTCATGAATATTTTCCTCAGCCTCATCTCTGGTGCTACATTTTGAACTCGTCATACAACCCTCTGCTCATAGCTGCTCAGGTGACCCTGAGTCATCGCTTAGCTACGCTGCTATAGGCTGCTGTGAACATCCCATAATGCACTGAGCATCTCTTCTCCTCTTTCACTCTTTATGCGTTGTGCCACTATTACATGTCAGTACGTTTGTTTCTTCTGTCTCCTGTTGTTTTTGCTTTTTCCTGCTTGTCTCTGCAGCTCCATGTTTCCGATCATCACTTTCTGGCTCCGGCACCAACCTGTGCAGCCTTTATTCTCTGTGGCTGTTCTCTATGGTCCTGGTTCTGTTGGGGGCTTCCTCTTGGTAAAAGCCAAGTGCTGCTCAGAGGAATGGTGTGGTTTCTACAAACAACAGTTTCTACAGTTACGATGTCAAGTGTCCTCACATTACACATGCTATGCTTCAGTACTGTATGAATAACACTGAACTGAACTGAATGTAAATGTGATATGTGCTGATGTTCTTTTCATAGTCACTGATGTCAGACTGTTCTTATCCTTCCACAAAATATCTCCTCTGTGCACATGGTTTCTGGCATGTACTAATGCAGAGGTGTCCAAACTGATGCACCGTAGTCATGAGCACACGGTGTTAACACGCAAACTGCACAGCTGCAACATCCCCAACATCACGCCGCTCTGGCTCTCTCTCCACATGTTGATCTCTGTTGAATATGGATTGTTTTGCATTCGGTTGTATATATGAAATATAAGCTACGTCATTTAATTCTACGTTTGTGGGTTTTTTAAATATCTGCCCTGAAAACTGACCAACGTGTTGCTCAGTCAGTGCTGTCCTTGTCAGACAAACTGAGCCGACTAAGAGATGTCAGACATAAAAGTCTTTAAAATGATTTGTTCTTGTGATGGTGCTTGAGCTCCTGAGTGGACACACAGCAGCTCCACGGTCACATCCTGACAACACTGCGGCTCTGGGAGACAGCGGGGAGTGTCCGACCCTGTGCTGTGGGCAGACCTGCTCTCATTCATCTGCATTTCACAATCACATTCAGATGATCACATGCAACTCTACCAAACCTTTCACCCTGACATCTGTGTGTGTGTGTGTGTGTGTGTAGAAGGTAAACGGCCCCTCCTGCTGGCTGGAGGTCAGCCTCCGTAGGCGGGGTGGAAGCTCTTTGGCCTCATGAGGCCTTTTTATCTTGTCCTGCTGTCTGCTGTGAAGACTGTCCCCCCTGAGCTCAGGACCTCCACCTGCAGCCCCGTTTGACGGACTTCTCCTCAGACTGCAGCAGATCTGCTTCTTTCCTGTGGTTAGCGTTGGCCGTCTAAAGACTGTAAGATGCCGCTGTCTCGTTCCCTGTCCATGACGTCCCTGAGCGGGGTGCTGCCGGCCTGGGAGGAGGATGAGCTCCCCGTGGAAGACCTGCTGCTCTTCGAGGTGGCCTGGGAGGTCACCAACAAAGGTCAGCCTAACCACAAATCTATGGCTCCTAATCTTTTATTCCCAAAACGTGTATTGTTCAACTGATGCCTCCATACCGTGAGGACGAATGCCTAACATCTCATGACATTGGTTGCACACAGCTTGTTTATTTCAACTGCTTAAATGTAGCTCAGATTTGTATCCAGATAAAGTAAAAGCATTACCGAGAGCATTTTAGCAGAAATTAAATGAAATACGCTCAGACGTAATAGTAACATTTTTTGAAAAATGGACTCTTTGTCCTTCAAAGAGTAAATATTGAAATCCAGCGAGCGCGGAGGCAGAGTCTGCTCCCTCTGAAGAGTTAAACATTAAACCGCAGATAAGTGGTGAAGGTGGAGCTGTCATTGCTGCAGTCTCCTGATGTCCATATGCACCAATAGTGGAACAAACCTGAAACAAATCTGAACAAAGTGGATGGATGAATTCCTAGCTGTCCGTCATGGAGTAAAGGTGTCAAAATATTCTGTAAATGCCAGCGTGTCACCCTGCGTCATCCCTTCTAGCGGCTGTATATTGATATAATTATATCAACATGGATCGTGGCTGCAGCCTTGACTCTGAGATGAACCGCTGAGGACACTGACGTCATGAGCTGTGCACATTGGAGATGTGGTGATTTTTGCAACCTGTTACCACGTGTAACAGCCAGTTTTGGTGGAAATTAGGCGCGGAAATTTCCAGTGATCAGATGTTTTTTTTTTCTTTTTGTATTTCTCTTTAGCACTTATATGTCATGGAGCCTGGTTGAAAGACAAAGGTCACAGGCACCAGAGCTTACCAGTAAAATGAAATGGAAAGTGACAAATTTACCGATGTTTGGTCCACCGCATTTACAAACACGAACCAGGAGGAAGAAGAATATCAGACACACGTTTCGCTATGAGCTGCACTGTAAAACATCAGACAGGAGTTTTAGTGGAATCATCGTCATGATTTCAAGTGAAGGCAGCTTCAAATGTCCAGACTTTATGTTCACACCGCTTCAGAACTAATAAACATGAAGTGTGTGAACTAAATGTGCTGTTGGGCTTCAATACATGTTAACTGAAAAGAGAAGACAGGAGGATGAGATTTAGTGCAGACTTCAGTCTACAGTTTTACTGAACACATGTCTTGTTTGTACAGACTCTGATACGCTGGAGGTCAAATAAAGACGAACTCCTTCCTCGTGTAAATGGAAAAACAAGTCTGCCAGCAAAATATTTCACATTCATTGAACGTAATCTTTCAAGTTCAGTTGCTTTAACAGATATGTTTGGGTAAATATCATATTTGTATTAGTGTTGTTCTTGTGTGAGCTCTCTGCAGCTTTTCCAAAAAACACGAGCTTTACATGATTCTTTTAGTGTCACTTTTGAAGGTGTGCTCATAAAACACCTGTTATTCACAGGAAGAAATCTTTATAAATGTCATTTTAACGCAAGCTGACATTGCTGGTTGGTGATTGGGGTTATATGACTAAGGTTTAATGATGAGTCATCCATCATCTCTACACCGCTTAATCCTCACCAGGGTCATGGGGGGCTGGAGTCTATCCCAGCTGACTCAGGGTGAAGGCAGGTTCACCTGGACAGGTAACCAGTCTATCACAGGGCTACACTTACGGACAGACAACCAAGCACACTCACATTCACACCTACGGACAATTTACAATCACCAATTAACCTCAGCATGTTTTTGAACGGGCTCAGTGGTTAGCACTGTCGCCTTGCAGCAAGAAGGTCGCTGGTTGGCGTCCCGGTGAGGACACCCAAAAACAACGCGACCCTAGTGAGGTATAGATACTGGATGGATAGATTTGAACTGTGGGAGGAAGCCGGAGAACCCGGAGAGAACCCACGCTGCACGGGGAGAACATGGAGACTCCACGCAGAGAGATCCTGGGTGTCCTTACTGGGATGCAAACCAGCGACCTTCTTGCTGCGAGGCGACGGTGCTGACCACTGTTCCACCTTGCAATGACTGGTCAGTTAAATTCAATTGTATTGAATGGGGATAGCAGGAGGGGTTGGGGTGGTAGTAGTAGGTTAACTGATAGAACAGAACAACAAATATTTTGGAGGTCAGTGAGGCCAGTGGCTGCAGATCAAAGACGTGAAGCTCCAGATCCAGAGACGCCTGCAGAGAGAACAAGTACAATCCAACGTGAACCACTGTAGCTGAGGTTTAGGAAAACGTTTATAGTAAAATGGTCTCATATCAACTATATATGACAGGTTTATTTAACGTAAAGTTAGGACATAAAGCTAAATTGTTTCTGGGGGCTCAGGTTTGTTATCTTAGCTAGAAAGTCAGGATGGCCAAAAAAGTCTGCTGGCAATCACAATAGAGCTCGATGTAGTCAGACATCCTGATAGTTCTGGAATATTACATTTGACATCCTATGTATCAGGACACTAAATATGTTTTACTGTTGTCGTGTAGGTACTGGAACCCACCATAAGGTAGACATCCTGTCACTCCTAACGTTCTCCCTGAGTGATGATTTCAGATGGAAATATCACTGAATTCAAAGCACAGCTGCTGTTTTTAGCTCATGTGTACGGTGAGTTTGTCACCGTTTGCTATGAAATCAGGTGTTTAGTGACGCAGAGCAGCAGCTTGGAAATGACTCTGGAGTAGCTGCTGGTCAGCATGTCGTCTTCAGGGCTGTGTTCCATCGTCTGACAACAGAAACAGAAAAATATGTGGCTCAGAACAGCTTTACAGGGAACTGGTCTGTATCAAAGCCGATGTCTGCTCGTCGGTTTAACCCCTAAAACCTCATTTATGATCCTGCAGAGTCAAAGTGGACATACCAGGCCAGTGTGTTCACAGCTTATCTCTCTCCTGCTGTTTCTTCTAGCATATAAAAACAGCTTCTGGACATGTTCACAAGGTAAAAAAGAATGATTCAAAGTGCATTATATGTGGGCACAGAGAGTAGGAGAGGCACACATAGATGTTAGGGGTTAAATGCAAATACTTAGCTGTCACTCAGAAACTACCTGTCCAATGAGGACGCACTTGTGACAAACCACACGAGATGTTTGTGTCACAACTGCAAACAAAAAGTCACAATCAGAGCGTGGAGCTGACAGCGAGGGCAAAAGTCTGATCAGGGAGACAGAAGCAGAGGCAGTGAAACCAAATGGACACATTATCCAAAATGGAAAACACACAATCATTTGTTTGCAACTTTTCCCTTTTGTGTTTTACTTTTTTTTTGGCTTCAGTTAGTTTTATTCTTTTTTTGTTTAATGTTTAAGGAGCTTTTCTTGATTATTCCGACACAGATCAGATTCCATATATAGCCACAAATACCAAACTGTGTTGCTGTTATGCCATTACAGTCCATTAAACCAGGACAATAGACAGTCGCAGTAGCATACTGCTTTGAGAAGGCTAATCTTATATAATGTCCTTCACCTGGCAGCACCTGCAGCATGACGTGTTGCAGGTTCGTCGCTTTACGTCTGTGCAATAACGTCATAAGCAGAAAATCCAAACACTTTAGTGAGTCTGTGGCTCTCTGTGCCTCCAACAGTCTGTCATGCTGCCAAACAGTTGAGAGGTCATCGGCCATTCTGCTGCTCTGTCTGCCTCACCTCTTGTATAACTGCTCTTCTCTGATGCAGCTCAGACGTCATGATGAGCAGCTGCCTGATGACGTCCCGTCATATCAATATTTGTTTTCTTGTTGCCAAATGAAAGACTGAAAAATATCCCCACGTGTTCTCCACCTTCACAAAACTGTGTCTATGCTACAAATGAGACAAGATATCACCAGTACTTTTGACCTTTTAGATTTTGTAGTCAGCAGTTTAACCCTGAGTTTGTCCAACACAACTAACACAGTGTGTGTTTTTCTGAGGGACACCCTAACCCAAGAGTTCATTTAACAGTATGTTTATTTGTTTGTCTCTGAGTTTTATTTAGTTTCAGTTCAACGTTTTCTGACTTTTAATCCAACGATCTGCCCCAGTAGTTCAGTCCTGATTCATACTTTCTCCTCCCAGCAGTCGATGCTGAGATACGTCTGCTGCTTCAGCTCCAGGCAGCGTTGGATCTGAGCTGCTGGTCACATCCCTGAATGAACTAATGTGTCTGAACTTCTGACCAGTGTTGTACATACTTGTAGAATTTAGATTTGTAAGAAACACGTCACAAGTATAGTGCTTTATCAGAGTCTGGAAAGTTTAAGGACAGTAAAGCAGTTACGATGTGGGAGATGTTGTCCTCATACCCGTTTAATAACACATTCACACAATGGAACCAAGAGATTAACGAGAGAGCTCAGATAGGATCATAAAGCAAATACTGGCCAGTAAAAACAACACTGACCTGACTGTCTCCACTCAAACCACGATAGCAATCTGGGATCAGAAGTCAACAGATAAAATCTAAAGGGTTTACTAAAACAGTGGAAACGTTTTTTACTCTCTTTTCCACTTAAACAGAACGAGACAGCAAAACTCTGGTTTGCACATTTTACTTAGAATCAGAACAGCAGCTCTAAGAATGGTCCGATCAAGCTCCTAATGGGCCCATTATTGGATCCCTATTTAAACCCTCCATTAAACCAGCCAATTTATTATTCCCTCTGTCATCCTGACGGCTGTGGCTCAGGTGGTAGAGCAGGTTGTCCTCCAGGTTCGATCCCCTCCACAGCCAAAGTGTCCTTGGGCAAGACACTGAACCTGAAGTTGCTTCTGATGGCAGGCAGCAGCTTGCATGGCAGCTCTGTCACCACTGGTGTATGAATGTGTGTGTGGATGGGTGGCTTTGGATAGAAGTGCTGTATAAGTGCAGACCATAAACCAAACAGGACAATCCTGATAACTGGTTAAATAATAAGACAAAACGCCAGAATGAACGTTTAGCATGTAAAGTATGAAAACTGTCGGGTCAAACTGAAAATGTGGATGTTTTGACTGTTGGTCAAAAGACTCAGTTTTCTCAAAGGAATGTAAGTGTGAACTACTATTAGGTAACTTCTGGTGCACACAGTTCTCTGAAGACTGAAACCCTTCTTTGTAATAAATGCCACAAGCCTTCATTTCATGCAGTCTGTCAGTTTCTTGATCTGTTCACGACTGACTTTTGCTGAAGCAGGAACCACAGCCTCCTGAACACTGTTCAAAGAGGTGGACTGTCTTTCCTCATAGTACATGTCACCTTAGAGAAGTGTCCACAAGTTCTCAACAGGAGTGAAGTCAGGTGAGGAAGTATGAGGTGTTGTTCCCTGCAGGTTGCTCCCTCCATCATTACACAAATGCTTATGACACAGAAATGATTAAATCCCACAACCATTCAACTTCATGTGGTTTGGAGTTTAAAAATGTGCATATAAACAATGATAAGGTCAGAATATTGACTTGCCTAATGACTGTTCCTGACATTTAATACACTGATACACAATCTGTGTGTACCTGCAGTTGGAGGCATCTACACAGTGATCCAGACCAAGGCTAAGGTCACAGTGGATGAATGGGGTGAGAACTTCTACATGATGGGGCCCTACTTCGAACACAACTTCAAGACTCAGGTGGAGGGCTGTGATCCTCCCAACCCCGCCATCAGAAAGGCCATGGATGCCCTCATTCACAACGGCTGTCAGGTGGGGGAGTGTGTCTGTGACATTCAGGAGGGTGAATCAGAAGACAACTATTAATAGGATTAGGAGAGACACTTTTTTCACAAATGCATAGCACTCCCCTACATCCGCAAACATCACATTATATTCGTGTGGCAAATGCTTCTGTCTGTAGATTTCTAATGGACCCTCTCACCCTGTTTGTGTGTTTGTGTGGAGGCTCCCCGTCAAGTGAGAGCAGGTTATAAAGTCCTTCTAATAATAATAATAATAATAATAATAATAATAATAATAATAATAATAA
>NW_007577746.1:648692-671586 GCF_000690725.1 Stegastes partitus | reverse complement strand
TTACTTTTGATATTTTCAGTAGATTTAGCTGACCATACATACAAAAAGAGATGGAAGTGGAAAATTGTGAATATGAGAGTGGATGTTTCTGTTTGTATTTCAACGTTGGGACACACAGCTGAGTGGCCCAGGCTGCTGGGATAGGATCAGTGAAGTCTAGAAGATGGACTGATGGATTAGGATGACTTTTTATCAATGCCTTTAAATGGTGTTAACACTGGAGACTGAACTAATTTAGGTAGTGTGGCCACTAGATGGCGTACATACACCGATGATCCAAGAGGAGGGACGCATCATGTTGTCCAGTCTGAGGCCCTGAATGAATAAACAAAGAGCACATGCTACGGGCAGCTGACTGATCGGCGAAGATAAACTCTCTGGGAAGTAATTAATCAGACAGAAGTGAGTTTGATCTTTATGCAAGTACTGCACTTAAATACAGCCTAAGAGTACCATAGGAGATGAGAGACTTTTCCACTCTTTAGTTAGAAATGCATTTAGCACATAAGTACATTATTACTCGATAACTGTTGAGTTGAAATACATACAATGTGATTTGGCATTTTAACTTCAAACAGTGCTGTTGCTGGTAAATGTGTTAAAAAAAAGGCTGCTTAAAGCATTCAGCTTACCTGTCTGTGTGTCTGTCAATCCATCTAGTTATTAAAAAACCTCAGTGTATTTAAACATAATTCTTCAGTGTTTATTGTTCTCCTGTTGTGTATGTTGGTGTTGGTGGTGATTGAAAAACAAATCTTTGGCTGCATTTCTGCCAAAGAGCCAGAAGCCAAACACCATCATGCATCAGTGCATCTCTCTTAAACAACAGTGGGAATGATGATCATTGATGTTTTTCTCCCAAAAGTTCCGGCAACTTTAATTTTCTCAGATCTAAACTGGATTCTAAAGTGGCTTGACTTCTTCTGATTATTGTCACAGACAGTCAACAAGCAGTGTGTTGTGTTTACAGCCGCAGGTTTTATAAAACACTGTGCTGTGCTTGTGTTTGGCTGATGCTGATGCTGCAGGTTCATTTTGGCCGCTGGTTGATCGAGGGCAGCCCCTATGTGATCCTGTTTGACATTGGCTCAGCCGCCTGGAACCTGGACCGCTGGAAGGGGGACCTGTGGCAGACCTGCAACATCGGCCTTCCCTACCATGACCGAGAGGCCAACGACGCGCTCATCCTGGGTTCCTTGATTGCCTGGTTCTTCAAAGAGGTCAGTACACAGCTCATCAGAGTCTCTACATTTTAAACCTCCTGTCTCCTGTTACCACTCGTGGCTGTAAATATGTGAACGTGCAGCTTTCAGCTAGTTACAATGAATCATAAGTGTAATTACACAGAGCTTGTTTCCAGCTCCAGCCTCATCTTTTGTTTTTCAGTTAACAGATAACCTTGGAGACAAGCCCAATGTCATTGCTCATTTCCACGAGTGGCAAGCAGGTCCTGGGCTTATTCTCTCTCGCTCCCGCAAGATTCCCATGGCAACAGTTTTTACAACACATGCCACCCTGTTGGGCAGATACCTCTGTGCTGGAAATGCTGACTTTTACAACAACCTAGACAAGGTAAGGGATGGGCAGGGCTGGCCCTGTTATAGACACACACATGCACATTAACACTATATATACATTTATATATTAAATGTGCGCAGAGGGGCTCAACGTCTCATAATATGTCCATAGCTAACCCACTGTACATCAAGCCAGCAATATCTATTATATTAGCAAAGAAATTCACACACACACCTGTGTCCCATGTAGACATACACATACAGCAGCTGTCAGATTTATTTACACTTTCAAAGGTTCAGTCCAAAAATTGTAGCCTTTTACAGCCACTTAGAGCATCGTTAGTAATGCTGAGTTGTGAGTGGAGGGGTCAGTGTGATGTTTGTAATTGGACTTGTGCTGCTCACCTCCTAAAGGTCAACGTGGAGCTAAAGGTTGCTTACTGGCTGAACGGATAATTGACAGGTGACCCTCAGCCTCAAAACAACGTCTAGAGGAACTTCACCTGTTCTGCTGATGGAATCATATCAATATGCATTTTCAGATTCATCAAAAGTGAGACAAGTTGCAACTAGTTTGGATAAACAAAGCAGGAACATCGAGTTAGCAAGTTGCTTTCAGTCCCAGCAGAAAACTTTCAACTGAAAAAAAATCAACTCATCTTAATCTGTTTAGTTCCATGTGACATGTATCATCTGTGATGCTACTTCTCATGCACTCAGCTGTCCTATACCCACATTTACATGCTAATTAAAGCAGAATATGTAATATGTACACACAAGTAACAAAAAAGTACTTCTTTAATCAGCTGCGAGCATAGCTCATCTGCACACTTTTTGAATGTCCTGTTGTTGTAATGTATAATTTGAATAAATCATAGATGGGTTCTAGGGACATGAAACAGGATAAAGTATGATACACCAAAGTCTTGAGTTTCTAACGACTTCTACAGCTCGTAACTTTCTATGATGGAATGACTGAATTGCATGTCTCCTAGTCTCAAAAACAATCATGCATTTAGGTTCTTTCATGAATTTATTATAGACCTTCTGGAACTTGAACTTGAGATATCAGTTTTGGTGGTGTAGACAGTTATGTTCGTCAATTTCTGCAGTGGCATGGCCTCTTAAATTGTGAGCTATTACCATTGACTACAGCTGCCGATTCCTGTGAGTGAATTCAAATGGATCCCATTTAGTACACTCATCAGACTCAGCCACTGGCACTGCAATGGGAAAGTCAAATGAGCTCAGCACAGACCTGAAAAAGCAGATCATTGACTTAAACAAGTCAGAAAAGTCACTTGGAGCCATTTTCAAATCAACTGTGCAATTGTTTGTACGTATAAAGTGCATGATGCAATTGTTTCACTACCAAAATCAGGAAAAAACAGACAAACTATCCCCTGTTCCTAAGAGACAATAGATCAGGATGTTCAAGGGTCAAAAAAAGAATCATCAAAAAGTATGTCTGCGATGAATTAGAAGCTGTCAGTATCCACAGTTGAATGTGTTACCACGCCATAGGCTGAGACGCTGCCATGCAAGAAAGAAGCAGCACCTTAATGGCTCAAATTAAGCTTGCTGCTGATGATACGGACAAAGAAAAGGTCTTGTATAGGAAAGTTTGGTGGTCCCATTAAACTGAACCGGCAATGTTTTGAGGAGAGAAGGTGAGGCCTTTGTTCCCAATAGATAAATCAGGCTAGAATTAAGGTTTTAGACTGGTCTGCCTCAAGTCCTGGCTTAAAATCTATCAAGACCCCATGGACTGTGCTGAAGAAACAAGTCTGTGTCAGAAGGCCAGTGAATTTAGTTGAACTGCACCAATTCTGTCAAAAGGAGCGATCAAAGACACAACCAGAAGCTTGCCTGAAGCTTGTGGATGGCTGAGAGAGCCAAGAGACATTTAACCAAATACCGGCGCTGTTAGTATGTTTTAGACCCAGCAGACCCAGTATTTCCAGAAGACTTATAATAAATCTATGAAAGAACCAAAACACGATTGTTTTTGTGACAAAGACGAATGTCTTTCAATTCCTCAGTTGGAGGAATCACTGGAAAGTCAAGACAGTCATGATATACATGGTCTTTATAAATGTAGGTAACTTTTATTCACAGCTGTACATCACTTAGAGGCAGGTGTCTGTCTTCATATGCAATTGTATTGCACTAATCTACTTCTCCACTGTCTCACTCATGTTGTAATATGTCACAGTAATGATACTTGAACCTGATATTGGCTTTCATAGGGCTCTGGGTGTGTTTCTCGTTATCTAATACTGTACACAAAGGATACAAATGTGGCCAGTTGAGAGCTCCTCATATAGCGAGCTGTCTTCATGTGGAAGCCAATTACCTGATGGATCTGGAAGCTGGTTGACAAACCAACCCCCTTCTCCTGACACACTCTTGTTTTCCATACATTCATAAAGACTCACACTCAACACTTGAACACGGAGAGAGGAAACCGTACAAATGAAACTGTGGCTCTATCAGCTTTAAAAGGCTTTTGTGAATTATTTCTACATTTAATTTTCAAGAATGAAAACTCATGTCATGATTGCTTCTTTGTCTGTATTTGTGTTTGTGTTTTATAGTTTGACATTGACAAGGAGGCAGGTGAGAGGCAGATCTACCATCGATACTGCCTGGAGAGAGCAGCGGTCCACTGCGCTCACGTCTTCACCACAGTCTCTCAGATCACTGCTGTGGAGGCCAAACACATGCTGCACAGAAAGCCAGGTGTAAATTCACTGCTCAACGCTGATACTGGATTGTTTCAACAGAAGTGTAGTTTTATTTAAGCATGTGATGATTGTTGATTGGTTGATCTGGCCGTCCATCAAACACAGGGCCAGAGATGAATCATTAACATTACTGGCCAGATTGATATGAACCATTGTATGACCACTCATCCCAAACCTTGTAAGCCTCTGAGTGTGAAGGCATTAAACTTCTCCTTTTGGTGTGTTGCTTTAGATGTCGTGACCCCAAACGGGCTCAATGTGAAGAAGTTCTCAGCTATGCATGAATTTCAGAACCTGCACTCCACCAGCAAGGCCCGCCTTCAGGAGTTCGTCAGAGGACACTTCTACGGGTAGGTGCGCTTGACTACTATTGTAGTTCTGATTCATTTCATGCAAGGTTACCCAATAGGCTATCCAATTTTAACTTTGTCATTACTGCAAAGGGCTGCTCACATTTTCAATGAAAGATCGCTAGATTTCTGTCATTTATCTATATTCATCTTCCTGGCAGTCATCTGGACTTCAACCTGGACAAAACCCTCTTCTTTTTCATTGCTGGACGGTATGAGTTCTCCAACAAGGGAGCTGATATTTTCCTTGAATCACTGTCCAGACTCAACTACCTGCTTCGGGTGAGGACCTCAGGCTCTATGCGTTTAGCAGTATTTTGCTGTATGCATCAAATGTGCCAAGTTACACAAACTACAAGAATTCCTTCATCTCCTGACAGGTCCACAAAAACGATATGACAGTGGTAGTTTTCTTCATCATGCCAGCGAAAACCAACAACTTCAACGTGGAGTCGCTGAAGGGGCAAGCAATACGGAAACAGCTCTGGTATGCCCTGATTGACTGACCGTTCATTTGAGTAGTTTGTACATGCAGTATGTGCACATTTTTCATCATATACTTTTATCTGACTTACACTCTAACCCACATTCACGTGTAGCAATAAAGCAGGCAATGATCAGCCATCCTTTGCACTCACATGCAAACCATTGAGCCAAAACATTATGACCAGAACAGTTCTAATGTGAGCAGTGAGCAGCTCCACCAGGAGGCTGTCCTCCCTGAAACACATCAGAGTGGAGGCAAAGCTGGATTGTGCTTTAACAAACCATGTGACTTTCAACAGAAGAACATAATTTATGTCCTGTTTCACATCAACATTGGTTTTACCTTACCTCTGATTAAGTACTGTTGCTGCTTAAAGCCGAACATTAACCAGAACACTGGCACTTGAGAGACCGATTATGAATGCTTTCTGTTCGGATGCGCAGTAACACACCACATTTTTTAAAGTACACCTTTCCTGTTTTAACATCACTGTTTTGAAATGTTCAGTGATTGCAGTTGAAGCACATGGATTTGTGTCAAGGGTTCCTCTCTAAAGGTTTGTTGCTCACAGGGATACAGCTCACACTGTGAAGGAGAAGTTTGGCAAAAAGCTGTACGATGCTCTGTTAAAGTAAGTATAAAGACCCTGCACGTCAGCCCACATGTTCTGATTTTGTTAAACGATAACATCAGTGTGGTGGTGTTTAAATGAGTACTGGTCCTCTGTGACCAGTGAAGACCAGGTTATATCTGTTGAGTGCTGTCTTTCCTCAGAGGGCAGATCCCTGACATGAACACCATTCTGGACAGAGACGACTTTACCATTATGAAGAGAGCCATTTACGCCACTCAGGTACTGGAGCTTTTTTCTGATCCATCTTCTGTTTTATCGCAGCACGGCATTGAAATACTCACATCATTGATAATAGTGATATATTAATGACACTGGTAATGTTTGAATTACCACAAAAATGTGCCAATGGATATCTGCAAGCCTCCATTAGCAACCTCCACTGAAGATGTTTGTATCACTAAGGCAGTCCTGCAAGTGCAGCATGGTGACATCCAAAGTGATGTAAAGGTCACATGACATATGACTGATTGAGGTTACATCATATTTGGTCATCATCTGTTTCAGATTTTGGACCAAATATACATGTGATAGTGTTCATACTGTTCTGAAAACAAAACAAAAAGTCTAAAGCAGGGGTGTCGACATCCGGTCCTCGAGGGCCGCAATCCTGCATGTTTTAGATGTCTCCCTCTTCCAACACACCTGATTCAAATGATCAGGATCGTTATCAGACTTCTGCAGAGCTTGATGATGAGCTGATCATTTGAATCAGGTGTGTTGGAAGAGGAACACATCTAAAACATGCAGGATTGAGGCCCTCGAGGACCGCAGTTCGACACCCCTGGTCTAAAGTATCTGCTGGACAGTTGGCAAGAAATATGGGCCTTAGGGAAGTGAGAAGTCCTGGAAACAGGGACGAGGGGACAGAGACACTCACTATGACCCTCTTTTTTTTGTTGACATTCTCTGTATCTAATAAAAAGTTGCCCATGCCATCCTGACATATGTATGTCCGTAAATAAAACAACATTGTAGGTGAGTGTACTGTACAGCAGAGAATACTACTCACTCCTCAGCTCTGTTTTTGTGAATGGATGTGGCATTTCCCCAGTGGTGATCAATGTGAGCAATGGCCCCTGCTGGAGATCAATTATAAAAGACATGAGGGGGATTCCCCCGAGTGAGAAACGTGAATCAACGTTGGAGTCGTAACCAAGCCGAGCGTGGGTAATTACCTTTCTTCATTCCAGACCGCAGGTCAATAGAGCGGCTGTGTCAGGGTGATGTATGTTAGAGCTCAGTGTTACAAGCAAAGTGCCTATAAAAAGCTCTTTCACAATTAAATGAATGTATGCCAATGTCGATATTTCAGTGGTTGGAAATGAAGTGCAAGTTGTATCGACTACAAGTGTGTGGGGAGTGATAGAACGGAGACTCTTGATTGGTGACTGGAAGAAGTGCTGCTGGGGTTATTTCTGTCTGTGCTGTTTTTCATGTGGAGCCCCCCCCCCCATTACCCCTCCACCCCACTTTTCAATTACAGTCTAGTTTATTTCTGTTATTAAGGGGCTGTTCACCCAACATTCAAAGAATAACCACTTCTTTTTTTTTTTTTTTATCTTTAGTGCTGTCTAGTCTCATTTTTTTACAACTGGACAATTAAAAGGTAATCAGAATGCGTAGTGGATGATTGCCTCCAGTACACTAGCTGCTGTTGGCTGACTGTTGATGGCAGGTTAAATAGATATTGATGTCACTATATTATCGTCATTTGTTTGCATAGATTAGGCAGTGGCTCCTGACCTTTCTTTTTCTTTTTTTTACTACATAGCATTTAGCTGGAGCAGATGAGCTCAATTCACAGTCATCAACACCACCTAAACTATCACGTTACATTCTGGCAACATGATGAGGACACAGATCAGGAAATATCCATGTTTATGTTTATATTGACAACAGTCCCGCTGAACATTTGTTACTGGTGTTATAACTGAACCCAGCTGCTTAAAAGAGTGTGTCCTGTGCAGGCAATGCATTATAGCTGGTAGTTTGTAGTTATTAGTGATGTGTTGTAATGTCACAACACACCCTGGGGCAGCTGCAGAGGTGCTCCTTGGGGTACATAGACCCCCTCTGTAAAACACTGAACTACAAAGCAGCAGGAACAGACATTAATGCTGTCTTTAAAATGAATTTAAAAAGTGTGGGTAACTATTTGATCAGATCAATTAAAGTTTCACACCATCAGACAGTTTTCTGTAAAAAGTAAAAAGAAACTGAGATGAACTTCTGAGACTAAGACAGTCCAGTTCAGTTCATTATATGATACTGATTTACAGCACAAGTCACACAGTAAAGAAATAACAAAAAATAAATAAATCTTATAGACAGAACACATCCAAAGATTCCTTTTGCAGGAAGAAAAAAACCCTTTTAACAGAAAGAAACCTTTGCTTGAACCATGCAAAGACCACAAAATGGTAAATGGTCTGGAGCGCTTTTATCCAAATCTCTTTACAATGTGTTTCTCATTCACCCATTCATTCACACATTCATACACCAGTGGTGACAGAGCTGCCATGCAAGCTGCTGCCTGCCATTGGGAGCAACTTCAGGTTCAGTGCCTTGCCCAAGGACACTTCAACTGTGGAGGGGATCGAACCGTCAACCTTGCGCTCTACCATCTGAGCCACAGCCGCCCAAAATGCATGTAGAGAAACTCTACAGGTCCAAAGTTTTCTCTGGATTACACAGCAACAGTGGGGAGAAAAACCTAGAAGGAAAACAAAAAACCTTCAGCAGAACCCGGGTCAGGGAGGGTGGTCGTCTGCCTTGACTGGTTAGGGTGAGGCTAAAGGCATGACAGTAAAGGGCAGCAGAGAGAAAACTGACTAATACGTAAGAGGACAATCAACACTGAGGAAGATGGTGACTTCAGTAAGTTTAGACACAAGGGTGAGCTAGCACTGGCTAACAGCTAAAGGCCACAACTTTAAACCTCATCCTAAAAGTAGAGTACAGTGTTTCCTGAATCCAATCTAGGAACTGGGTCCACAGGACAAGAGCCTGATAGCTGGAGCTCTGCCTTCCATTCTGCTCTTGGAAATTCTATTAACCACAAGTAACTGTGTGGTCTGAGAGTGAAGGGCTGATAATATACAATAAGGTCTTTAAGATAAGATGGAGCTGGTCACTGAAGGTTTTGTATGGGAGGAGAAAGATCTTTAATTCTATCCTGGATTTTACAGGGAGTCAGTGAAGAGAAGCTCATACAGTTACTGGTTCCTGTTAGAACTATGGCTGTAGCACTTTGCTTCAGTTCAATGTTTTTCAGAGACTCATTGGGACATCCAATATATCCAGTATAGGGAGTTAAAATTGTCCAATCTAGAAGTAACAAAAGCACCTTCACCAGTTCTTCAGCATCACTCTGGGACAGGATTTTGACAAGGTGCATAATGGAGGGTCGTCATAAAGACTTATTTTATGTGTGGTTTAAAGAACATATCCTGATCAAACATAAGTCCAAGGTTCCTTAAACTAACGCTGAAAGCCAAGGCGATGCCATCTGAAGTCAGTGCTTTCCAGATATCTTAAATTCGTGCTGCCTTTGACATTTCTGCCAGTTGTGCACTAGCAATGAAAGACATCTCGGTGTAACATCTGAACTGATTAATTAGAGGTGGACCACTGCCACTGCTTTCCATACGTCATGAATCTAAGTTTCTCAGGAACCTTGGTATGAATTCACACTTCCTTTCAAGTCCTTTGGCTGGTTGTGTTTGTTATCATGTACTGTTGGGAGACAGTAATCAGATATCATTAGACCAAGCTTTAAATACAGATCAATACTTGTCAGAATCACACTCTGAAAGGTTACGAGTCATGGACCACTGAGTCAAACACCCACCATTCACGTTTATAGCAATTCAGTTGACTTTCTCTCCTCAGAGTGTCCATACATACAGTCAGAGGACCTTTGGTGCTTCACTGGAGAAACATGAACTCTGTCCAGCGCTGTTTGCATTACGTACAGGTTGATTCATTGACTAACATTGTTATTGTCATGGAAGTGCAGCAATATGATCATAGTCTGCAAAGAAAAGATCCATTTAAAAGTACTCTCATAAATAAGTAGTAATTGTTTCACTTTGTCCAAAACTTTCATCATGAATGCAGGTTTGGAAAACAGAGACGCTGACATCAGCAGAAACTAGAGATCAAGCTAACCGGTCCCTCCCTCTGGCTTCTCACTTATACAGTGTGTTTTACTCTCTTAATAACATGCTGCAGAGACACAGCCTGCCTCCAGTGACCACTCACAACATGCTGGACGACTCCACAGATCCCATCCTGTCCAACGTCAGACGCATTGGTCTCTTCAACTCCAGGAACGACCGTGTCAAGGTATATGAGGCAGTTCAGATTGTGTGTTCCTGGTGACTGATCTGTTGGTGGATTATCTATACACCACTTAATCCTCACTAGGGTGGTGGGGGGCTGGAGTCTATCCCAGCTGACTCAGGGTGAAGGCAGGTTCACCTGGACAGGTCGGACAATTTACAGTCACCAATTAACCTCAGTACAAAGACCCCAATGAAGAACAAAAGAAGGACCGCCACCACCTCGCCCGGAAAAGGGAAACCGGGGCACCCCCCTGGAGTCAGGGCCGGGGGGGGAGCTCGCCGGAGAGCGTCTGGTGGCCGAGCCTTGGGGCCCCGTGGGGCTCGGTCGGGCACAGCCTGAAGAAGCTACATGGGGCCACTTTCCCGAGGACCCACCACCCTCGGGGAAGAGGATCGGGGTCGGGTGCTATGCCCACCGGGTGGGAGGCGGGAGCGGGCATCCTGGCGTACCGCCCCCTGGTGGCGTAGACTAGCTCTGGGGACATGGAGTGATGTGAAAATGGAGCGTGAGATGGACAGGCGGCTCGGTGCAGCGTCAGCAGTAATGCGGGCGCTGTACCGGACCGTCATGGTGAAGAGAGAGCTGAGCCGTAAGGCAAAGCTCTCAATTTACCATCCGTCTACGTCCCAACCCTCACCTATGGTCACGAGCTTTGGGTCGTGACCGAAAGAACGAGATCACGGATACAAGCGGCCGAAATGAGTTTCCTCCGCAGGGTGTCTGGGCTCAGCCTTAGAGATAGGGTGAGGAGCTCGGACATCCGGAGGGAGCTTGGAGTAGAGCTGCTGCTCCTTCGCGTCGAAAGGAGCCAGTTGAGGTGGTTTGGACTTCTGGTTCGGATGCCCCCAGGGAGGCTTCCTCTGGAGGTTTTCCGAACTCGTCCACCTGGGAGGAGACCCTGGGGCAGACCCAGGACCCGCTGGAGAGATTATATCTCTCGGCTGGCCTGGGAACGCCTCGGGATCCCCCAGACAGAGCTGGACCGGTGACCTTCTAGCTGCGAGGCAACAGTGCTAACCACTGAGACACCTTACAGCCCGATTTGACAACTAATTCATGAGAAAATATTTACCAAATTCATACAATGAACACAATATAGTAGGTATTTCACTTAAGCATGAAACTATTTAAATGACGCTTACTTCTTATGACTGTATATTTTTGTTACATGTTCTGAATATATTTATATTTTAAATATTTTAAAAATATTTGAAATCTTTTAAAAACATATTAAATTCTAAAAAAGCGAGAATGTACTCAGTTAACTCCACAGAGTTTGAAATATGTACAATCAAACTTTTTGCGCTGAAGATGGCAGTAAAGAAAAGGTCAGGAGGTCATCACATTTTGCAGGGTTCATGAGCTGATGTCCATGAAAATCGAAATGTTTGCAGAAGCCAGCGGCACTAAAATGTTTCGTACAAAGTTGACCATTATTGTGTGTCAGTAGATGGTCAAGGGTCAAGCTCCATCCTCTGAAAACAATCAATATCCACATCCAAATCTTTGGTCATAAAATGTGTGTGATAAAGTCCACCCTGCTGATTGAATACATGGCAACATCTGTGTCTCCTTGTCTGTGTGTCCTCAAAGATCATCTTCCACCCTGAGTTCCTGTCCTCCACCAGTCCTCTGCTGCCCATGGACTATGAGGACTTTGTCCGTGGCTGTAACCTCGGAGTGTTCCCTTCCTACTATGAACCATGGGGGTACACACCTGGTAAGCCTTTGACCAGGACACTGTAGACTGTAATATAGAAGCATGCATGTCTCTACACACTCAAGTGTTTCATGTTCCTGCTATGCAGAAGCACTGCAGTTACTACACAAATTGCAAGAGTTGGTTTATTACATGCAACTTTTGCAATAATGGAGTTTGTGTAAATTGCAGCAGACATTCTGTATACTCAGTGCACATTGTGCTCTAAAGACATGTATGCATGCTTACAGACATGGACATCCCATGCAATGTTTGTAATAAAGCAGCATATGTGAGTGTATAAGGTCTGTAAGCCAGGTCAGGCATGCTCACTGCAGCATTCTGTATATCCATTACACCTTTTGCAATAAAGTCAATGCTGCAGGTTCACTGCTCCTTAAAAATAAACTGTAAACACTGTTGTAATAGTTACTTTTGCAATACTGTATCCAAATGTCCACAGATACTTTATTTGATTTTTGAATCACAAGTGCAGAATGGGAAGCTGTCATTCAGAAGCTAACACAGTCATAGTGTTCATCCACACTACATGCATTTTCAGAGTGCTCTCCTGTAGTGACGACGGTCAATGTAGTTCAACAGAAAAGGGATTCATGTTAGTCCTATAGTCAATAATCATTGCTGGTGTCTAATTACAGAGCGATACAGAAAATTACAAACTATTACAAAACTATTGTTGCTTCATGTGCTGCCAAAACTACGTTGTTCATGCCCATAACTGACCGAGTCATAGAGTCTACAAAGACCTCTGACGGTGTTAAATGGTCCAGGTACATAGATGCTGGCAGCAGATTCACTTCTTGTGCTGACCATAGCTGATCTGCAGCACCCCACAAGTCCTTCCCGTCAGTCAGGCTCTCACACAGTCGTCTGGCTGGAATGATTTGGCCCTTTTAAGAATGGTTCAGGTCTTTACACCTGCTCATTTCTTCCACGTTCTCTACGTCCACCGTTGCTATTTTCTCAGATGTGTTCTATGTTCCTGTGTTCTCCAGGTGAGTGCAGTGTCATGGGCATTCCCAGCGTCACCACAAACCTGTCAGGTTTTGGCTGCTTCATGGAGGAGCACGTCTCAGACCCTGCTGCCTACGGTACACACACACACACACACACACACACATCCACGCACTTTGAGGAATTATGTGTTGATCCGTAGGCAGCGTTTATGTTTCCTTCTCCTGCTCCTCTCTCTGTCAGGTATTTACATTGTGGACCGGCGGTTCCGTTCAGCTGAGGAATCCTGCAACCAGCTGACCCAGTTCATGTTTAGTTTCTGCCAGCAGTCTCGGCGTCAGCGTATAATCCAGCGGAACCGCACTGAGAGGCTGTCTGACCTGCTTGACTGGAGATACCTGGGACGGGTCTGTTTCTGTTGCTGTGTTTCTGGATAGTTCTTTGATAAGAGGGACAAAAGGACATGTTCCGTCTACGGCTGCCCTACATCCTGGTTCATTCCCCAAAATGATAAACATAACAATAATCAACAAAGCATTAGGAGTAAATCAGCTGTGGTAGACATCAGCCTCGTTTAGGGTCCATCTGAACTGGATGGTCAGTGTCAGACTTTCTGTGTCTGCTGGTACATAGCAGGATGCATTTCACACTCTCCCCCTATTAGGGATGGACTGATACCTCTTTTTGATTTCCGATACGATACTTCAACTTTGAGTATCTGCCGATACCGATACCGATACCGATACCGATACCATCTCTCCTCCTAACCTTCTTTGGAAATACCTTATTTGCATGGATACATTTGTTTAAGATGCTTTATCCAAAGCCTCATACTATTAAAGCACAGAGTTTGCTTTTCTAAGAAAGGAAAAAACAGCCAAAAGCACGTCTCACAGTGAAACTGTAGCTGCTTTATCTGAGCTGCAGTCAGACTACAGTGTGCACTCAGAGCCATTCAAATATTTAGAACAGATCACAATGACACAGCAACATTAAGCTGCAATTTAAAGGTTCAATTACCAAAACTTGGTATTAAATAATAGTACCACTAATAGCCGCTCTCGGCTCTGCGCATGAGCAGTAGTAAATGAGGCCGGAAACGTTGTGACGTGCTGCGGGATGGGATCCAATAGGAAGGTTGTGTGTGCAGAGCCGGAGAGCCCCGTACAGGCTGCTGGTAGAGGGCTGCACGGAGAGGCTGGACTCGTCTGCTACGGCCGGATAGGTGCACGGCTTCTAGTTCGGGTGCGCGACGTAGTTTTAAAGGGTGATTTCACTCAAAATATACTTCCAATTTTTAAAAATAAATATTTAAGAAAGGTATTTTTAACCCCTTACCGCTCCTACGTCCCGTCGGCAGATGTGCTCGCTCCACAATCACGTTTCCCGACAACATACACATCAAATGAAAGCTCAGAATCTCCTCTTTCCGATGATATAAACCTTTTTGACCTGCAGCAACCACAGCGTTGACACAAAGAGCTTTTTGTGCAGAAAAGCAAAATGTTAAAATCTGAGTTTTCTTACTTTTGAAGGCTCTCTGCAGCTCAAACATCGCTCATTCCTCACCAGCTTGGTCTCATTCTGTCCGGACACAACCAGTCAACATCATCCCGTAAAATACTTCGTAAAACGTATTAGATCCTCAAAGGCACAAACTCTGCAGTAATGTCTTCCCAGCTTGAGATCAGCTCCGGCTGTTTTATTCATTTCTTCTGGCAAAATCAGCCTGAATCTATTTCAGATCACGCTGAAAGCGCTACAGGCAGCTAGACGGACGTCTCAGCTTTTGATTGACACCTAGTTTGGCCAATAGGAGGGCTTTGTGGGTGAGTGACAGCCTGAAGGGCCAATGCAGTGTCTCAGACAGTCAACCCGGTACGGACAAGTCCCACCCTTGTAGATTCAACCAGTCGGGTTGCAGACACTCTCTGACGCTGTAAACTTGTAGCCAATGAGCAGACGAACACGTGGATGTGTCGGAAGGCAGGATTGTGTGTGTGTGTGTGGCGGTATCGGATTGGCCAGTTACCACTGTGAAGTAAATCATCCCAGACCGTAATTTCGTCCAGTATCGGCCCGATACCGATACCCAGTATCGGATCGGCGCATCTCTACCCCCTATAGTCTGTGTGCACCCGACACATACAGCACAAAATCTGTGTCTGTACAGCGACTCCTCTACAAGGGCAATAGCATGTATACTGGGCAGTAGTGCATGTGCAGAATATGTAGACATGATCCAGTGCACGCGTATGAATCATAATTCCTAAAAAGCTCCTGATCAGTGAACCAATCATATATCATATGGAGCGGGACACATCACCCTGCTTACCCCAAAAATGTAGGAAAGGTTAAGTGAAAGTGTGATTTGTTAACCTAAACCTTGATGTCTTCTTAACCTGGCAAAGTCATTTCAGATCCCACATGGAACATGGACCCCAGCCTTTCCTACTGCGTGTCTTTCTGTTTGCCCTGTGATGGACCTCTAGAACATCGTCAGCTCAAATAGAATAAAATGGTTGCAGCTAGTGGATAGATGGATGGGTGGAAGCGTCTGATGTCTCACATGGTCAAGATTCTTTTAGGTCCTTCTGGCAATAGGAACAGGAAGTCTTCATTGGTGTGGTAGACCATGTCGCTGATCTTTCCCTCATAAAGCGTAGCGCAGTGCTGCACTGCCTTTGAAACAAATCTCAAACAAAAAAGAAAACATGCAGGATATTCTGTTAAACATGGTTTAATGTGCATCTCTCCTGACTTGTGATTGACAGTTCTACGTCCACGCCCGTCATCTGGCCCTGAGCAGAGCTTTTCCTGAAAAGTTCAAGACCGACCCCATGGCCCCTCTGAAGGTGAGAAATGCTGTACGAGGGATTGTAGTCATTATTGCTAATTGCTGCATTTACTAAAGGAATAGTAAAGGGATCTGTGGATGTGAGGGTTGTACACTATCCCCTCCTACGTGAGCTCCCCTTTAACAGAGTGCTGAGTTGTGCGACAACACCATCACAAATTAGTTCACAGTGAAACACTGTCTGTTGCATCGTCTTCTCTAACAGCACATCCATGTACATGAGAATCCTTCCCATGACACACACGGTTCCTGCTGTTTACACACATTTGTCAGGCTTTAATTGACAGTCTAACATTTGGGTAAAGGACAAGACATCATCAGGGAATGTGCAGGTGTCAATCCTCCTTTTGCTCTTCTTCCTCTGGTTCAATTTCTGATGGATGCACACAGGTTTGGTCCAAATGTGATGCAAAAATGCTTCAAAGTTGCAATGAGATAAAATTTTAGTTGGTTCATTACCGTGACTTCATAAAGGAGAGCTGTTCTATAGTTTAAAAAGGGAAAGCAGGAGGAGGGAAAGACAAGAAAAAGGTGAAAGAGAGTGAGTAAAACCAGAAAAGAGGAAGTGAAAAGGAAACGCAAGAGAGGGAAAAGGGAAAGATGGGGGGTGGAGAAAACAATACAGGAGAGAAAAGGAGAAAGGAACGACAGAAAAGACCCGTCCAGGCTGCTGCTGCTGGTGTCATGATGTCGGACATGTTTGTGGCACATTCTGGATAACTTAGTAACAACAGTCGTGGTTTAAATGCCACAGCCTGTGTGAGTATTGCTGTTAAATAATGTGCCACAGTTTACCTTCTAATGGCTGCTTCCAACAGAATAATGTTCCATGTCGCAAAGTAAAACTCAAACTGGTCTCATGAGCACAACAGTGAGTTCAGTCAGCTTCAGAGGCCCGTTTGGATGCAGCAGAACTGGAGACTGGCAGCATGAGTGAGGAGGAAGGTAGAAAACCGTATGGCACACATTGGGTAAAATCAAGTTCTTTGCTTGTTAATATATGATGTGTTTTACTTGCTACCAGATAAATCCTGAGGTAAGGCAGCAGTCAGCACCATGGCTGAGTCGAACCTGCAGTGTACCAACCACAGCTTCAGGCTTTCATATGTGACAAACCTGAAAACCAGTCTGTCATCTCTCAGGACGACGCTTTCTGTGTCGTTGTTCTTTCCTTTTCAAACATGCTTGTCTCATTTTCTCCAGCGTTAGAACCTGTCGTTGTGCTGTGTAGAGTGGATGGACAGTGTTTTATCAGTGTGTAGGATGGAGAGAGACAAAGGGAACTTCACACATCTTCATATTCTAGAGGAATCAACAGTGTAGGGTTACACCTACACCATTTGAATTTCTATTTTTTCAGATTAGCTGAGCTCATGTTTAACACATTGAATATAATCCTGGATAACAAACACTGACATGCCATCACTGAGACTCTGTTGTGCCCACAGACGGAGGGTTTCCGGTACCCCCGGCCCTACTCAGTGCCCCCCTCTCCTTCTGCCTCCCTCCACTCCACCCCCCACCACAGCGACGTGGAGGATGATGATGATGATGAGCCCTATGATGAAGATGAGGAGGCTGAGAGGGACCGGCTGAACATCAAGGCACCTTTTGTGCTGGGAACCGTACCAGAGGGCAAGAAGAAGCAGCCGGGAGAGTCGGGAAACTGAAATCCACCAGGAGCTGCTGCAGCTTGTACCCCAGGTTTAGATGATCAGCCTGTGCTTCTGCTGGACACAAAAATCACGTCTGATTGGTCGATGCAGTCTACACTAGTGACAGAGATCACATGCCATGACCTTCTGTTCTTCCACTTGCTGCCAGGTCACCATGCAGTCCTTCACTTAATCACCTGAAAACAAGGTTTTTTGACCAAAGTTTGTCGATTTAAAACACTTTCAAAAGTGTGTTAAATGGATAGCATTGTTAGCTCACAGTAAATCCTTCCCAACTCCATCAACACGCTCCTGTGCTGCCTTAGAAACAGTTCACTGAACTAAATAATCAGGTTCAAGTAATTCCATGACTTCTGAAAATGTTAACTGAACATGAGAAACCGAGTCAACTAAACGGAAGATATAAAGGTGAATCTGTTACACACAGATCTGCTTTGCTTTTCAGTTGTTTCATGTTCAAGAGTCACTGTTGAGATTCTTCACTTGACATGATGGACTTAAAGAGACACAAACCCCTTCATACCAGAGTCAACCTATTGGCAGCATCCAACAGTGACTTTATTAAACTATGAGCGCTCAGAGGCAGCAGTTGAATTAAATACAGTAACCTTCATTGTTGCTCAAAATGCATTCTGAGAATTTTCTGATTTGAGTAAATTCTCAGCAGTGCACTCATTCAGTGCATGATTACCTGGCTTAATAATTGATACTTCTTTTTTTTTTTTCAGGATTATGAGAAAAATAATCTGCTGATTTTCAACAAATTCTTGAATGATGGTCTCGAGGGTACCGAGCTGGAATGTATGAGGGGTTCAGTGCCAAAACGAGCCAAACCACAAAAAATCAAAAATTGAGTTTTATGGGGGTTTTTTCAATAAGTGTTTATGGTCTACGAGTTCGTGGCAAAGTGGTCCAACCAACAGCCCACTACTAATATCACAACTGGACTTTTCAGTTTGGCCCTTAATGGTTTTGACATGAAAAGTTTGTGTCAAACTGGACCAAGACACAGGAGTCGCTGATCGTTACATCACAGGTGATTCAAGATGACAGACAAGGCAACCTCAGAAAACTCAACTCGTAGTTATGCTAATGTAAAATAAAAACTCAGTTAACCACCACCAAGCATCTGTTTCTACCCCATGGTCCTCAAAAGTATCTCTAGTTCCTAATGATGTCAACTCTTCAGTGCTGTTTAGCAAGACAAACCCTGAATCAGTGTTTTTCTCATAAAGTAAAAAATGTGGTACGGCCTTCTCTGGCGCTCAGCAAAACGAAAGGCAAAATTAAAACTTCTCGTAAGTCATCACAAAGTAGCTGCTTCTATCTCTGGACAGTGTTGAGACATGTTTGGATGCAGAAAACGACTCCTTGAAAAAACATGATTTTTTTTTTTAGCGGCAAAGTTTTGACTTCATTTTCCTCTAAAACTACTAAATGTGGTTTGGCCTAGTTTGGCTCCAACCCCCTCATATTACATTAACCAGGATAGCCTGCTACATATCCATGTCCTTGATCTCATGGAACGTAGACACCTGCTCCTCTGTGACTCAGTCTGATTGTGGTTTCACTGCTATATTCAACTCAACCAGACTGCAAGTATTTAGACATCCAGAATTTGATGTTGTGCGGGCTCTGTGCTTCAGTGCATTTAATCTAAAATAAAATACAGAATGCTACATCAAAGAGCCAAGTCTATTTGCTTTAATTTCATTATGCAGAGTGTGATCATAATGTTCAACGTGTCCTCAGTCCACAGCGTCCACAGCCGTCCGTGTGCACGTCCACAAGAAAGTACAGTTAAAGTCTGACTCCCCTTCTACCACTTATGAGTAAAATATTCACTCAGCCCTGTGCTTCTGTAAATATGAACCAAGATAGAAAGACCTGGTATCCACTCCAGAGGACACTAGAAAGTGTTTTGAAGTGGTTAGAATTACATTACATAACTAAAGTCTTACTAAATTGAAGTTAAAACTCTAATATTTGGTCTTGCATTGTTATAAAATGTGGAGGCTGCAATGCCCACCGTTTGGAAATGAAAGTCCATGGACTTCCTGATATTTGGCATCACTAGGAAGCCCAGGCTGTCTTCTCGATGCTACATAGAGCTCATAAATGGTGCCTGACGTAGGGATCTCCGATTCATGTCATGCACAAAGGACAAAATAAAGTGTTCGGTCTCAGCAGGTTGTGTTGACTCAGCAGGAATAACATCAAATGAGAAAAGCTATTCTAAAGGAGAATAAATGTTTGACAGCAATAGTGAATGCATGAGACTCTTATTATAGTTGATGTTGTCATCTGGAGCCTGAGTTCTGTGTTTTCTTTTACATAATTATATTGCAGAGTAAATTGTTTCAGAAGACGTACAAATTGATGCATAAAACTTAACTTAACCTCCTCCTGTGTTCTTGTCGCCAGCGACCTGTTTTTAAGTTTTAAGTGTATGAGAGAACCACAGAAATTTGTTTATTTCATTGATGCTTCTTAACTTTGTCAGGAACCTCTATTTCAACAAAACAAAACAAAAAAATGTGTTTTTACTAAATTTTAAAATGCTCTAGTTAAAATTGTTTCGTTTGTGGTGTTAGGGTCGGTTTCAACCCGGTTATAAAAATAAGATTATAAAGCAATAATTAGAGCCAAAACTGAAGTCATAAGTGCACCGTCAGCCAACACACTGACAGCCAGGCCCTCTACCAATCATGTGGGCTTTAGTTTATTCTCATTTTGCTTTTTTTCCCATGTACCTGCACAACAACAAAACAAAGACAGATATGTCCAGACATGTGAGATCAGTTCAATATAGAGTTGGTGACTTGCAGAGTGCACATCTCCAATGTGCAGAGAGCAAAAATGAGAAGAAGATTTTCATTGAGCCAAGTCCTGGATAATATTTTTGATGAAAATGAGGGAGAGGACACAGACCAGCACAACGACCTGGATGAGCAGGTGTCTGAGGAGGAGGACAATGTGGAGTATAGTCCAGAAGACACAGACACATCTGAGGAGTCTGATGAGGAGGTCACCAGTGGTGAAGCTGCTCCTGCTGAAAGATTCAAGTCCAAAAATGGTGAGATGTTGTGGAGCTCAGTACCTCATGATGTTCATGGCAGGGCAGCTGCTGCAAATGTCATCAAAATGACCGCTGGAACCACAAGGTTTGGTGTGATGAGAGTCAGTGACATCAAGACATGTTTTGAGCTGTTTATGCCATTGTCATTAAAAGAGTCATCATTGTTATGACAAACCTTGAAGGAGAAAAAGTCCATGGCTACATGTGGAAACACACTGATGAGGAATACCTGGATGCTTATATTGGTGTTCTTCTGCTGGAGTGCACAGATCCTGCAATGAAGCCACTGATCGTCTCTGGGACGCATCGACAGGCAGAAATATTGTCACTGCAGGCCTTCCAAATTATATGAAGAGTCAGAGATACCAGAGCAAGAAGAGACAAACTTGGCCCCATCAGGGATGTCTGGGAAAGATGGGTGAAGCTTCTTCTACTCATGTTCAACCCAGGGTCAGAGGTGACAGTGGAGGAGCGTCTTGTCCCTTTCAGAGGAAAATGCCCCTTCCGGGTATACACGCCCAGTAAGGCAGGAAAGTACGGCATAAAAATCTGCCTGTGATGCAAAAACCAGCTTTGCCTGGAATCTACAGATTTACACAGGCAAAGCTGCAAGTGGCATCCCTGAGAAAAACCAAGGAAACCATATGGTTCTAGATGTGACTACTGGACTGCAGGGTCACAATATCACTGGTGACAATTCTTTATCAGCTATGACCTTGGACGAGAACTTCTCAGGAGGAAACTTACCACCTATTGCTAAAAAAAAAGAACTTTTTTGCCTTTTTCTTGAAGTAAATATATAAGGGTCGAAATTAACCCATAACACCATAGATGTTACTATGGGTAAAAATATTAAATTAAAAAAAAAATGAACCAAATTTATTTAAGAGATGTGTTATAATATCCCTCAGTAATAATCAGGTAACACAACAACTTTTAGTTTATCTATATCATTCTCTTGAGGTTCACTTTACCATTTTTTAAATTTAAATCGAGGAGTATACTGACATAAAAAGAGGCCCACACCACAAATATTAAAACCAATGTTTTCATGGATATGAAAGCCTAACAAGGTCACCAAGAGATGAGAAAAGAAATTGAATGATAGAAAATTGTTTATAGTGTATTTTACAGCTGATTTAAGACACGGGTCAAAACCGACCCGTTAACACCGGGGATGGTACCAGAAAGCTAACACAGGAGGAAGGCTAACGAAAGTGCAGGAAATGAAATCCTCAGCATGTAATCTGACGACATCATGAGAGGATGAAGAGTGTGTGAAGCTGTGTGTCCAAACCATGAACTTTACATTCGGTCTTATTCCTCAAACCGTACAGAAAAATATTGTTTCACGACATGACAAATGAACACTGTTTGATTCGGACAGACTAAAATGTCACAGTTCTCCTGACGTCCTTTATTAACACATTTATCACCATGAAATCAGGATTGATTTGACACCAAACTACTGAAAGTTACACGTCACAGTCGTACTAAAACACCTTCAGTGTCTTGTCAAAAAAAGGCCAAAACCTCAGACAATCTCAGACCAATAGGGCTATGAATTCAACTCTTTTTATTAAAACATCACATTTCAAACTTTGCCAGAGAAGTCATATTTACAGAGAAGATGCTGTTGGACAGCTTCACAGACACTATCAGAAGTATTCTCTCTTCCACACCGGCAGCTCCTGGAAATACACCTCGTCTGGATTTTCATCGGCTAGAAGACAGAGAGAAGGAACACGAAGTCATGGAATTAAAGTAAGTCTTAAGAAAAACAAGCCAGAACAAAAACAATGAAATCTTTCATCAGAAGTTAAACCTCCTTTAAGGTTTGTAGATTAGAGGAAGGGATTTATGGTGTATACTAGGTATTTATGTTGATATGGTGTAGTAGTATTTGAATTTTATTTTATTTTAGATTGAAAGCAGACCTTTGTGATGCTATTTTAACCCTGAACCACGTCACATTTCCTTGAATTTTATTCTGAATGCTGAGCCCTGAGTTTGAGCGCATGGTGCTCCCACCTGTCACAAGTGTGTCTGTTTTCTCAAGGCCTTCAGAGAACATCGTGACAAGATGTTAACAGATAAGAATCAGTTATCCAGTATGACCAAGAGGGAAACATCTCACTGAGTTGTGGGTAAATGTCATCTGCACTTTTTAAAATCTCGTCTCTTTTAAACCTGTACCCAGAACTCCCCAGTTGTCTCTGTGTCCATCCGTCACATTGAGGACTAAAAGCCTAAGGCTCTAAGCTGAGGGTTATACATAACCTTCTGAAACCAAAACCTCTGGATGCTGCTCTCACCTCCCTCTCTGGCCTGCTGCAGGAAGTTAAGCAGGACGGTGGCGGCCTGGTCCACGCTCAGCTTCTCTGTGTTCTGACTGCGGGTCTCTGGCAGGGAAGAAACACCACACACATGCTATCAGACTGCTGAGTGGACCAAATCTGATTCCACTGTAGGAACCAGCCGCTACTGATGGAAAACTGTCTATCCATCCATCCATCCATCCATCCA
>NW_007577746.1:645872-647508 GCF_000690725.1 Stegastes partitus | reverse complement strand
ATAATAATTTTTCAGATGAAAACTGGCACCAGGACATAAAGCAGACAGCTGTCTATAATCTGTTCATTTCATACTGAACCTTGGGTTTCCATGCGGACATGTAGGCCAACATATGTACATACGTGTGCCCTTCAGGTACAGCATCGCCTGCGGGGTCCAGTTCCTCCGCTGATAGGAGCTCTTTAATGAGAAACAAAGAACAGCCTTCGGTTTAACTTAAACCTGCACACACGGTATGTTCTGAATTTTTCGGGTAACTCTGTCATCTTCAAATGATTAAACAAGCTCCTCAGCTGCTGGGTGAGGATGCTAGTTCCTTGTACCTTGGGTGCACTCCACGACTGCGAGATGAACGTTGTCAACAGCAGAAGGGTGAGAACATAAGTGAGTGTGATGGTCCTCAGAGCCTGCAGGAGGCAGACACAAGGTTAGACCGGAACGCAGCCACATGTGAATCTGCACACAGGATGAGTGCTTTAAGAGTCGTGAACAGGCCTTTAATTCATTCAGGTACTCTAAAACCAAGTGCCATAACATCACAAAGACTTCATGTGTGAACCACATTGAGGGAAAATAGTTTAGTCATGTGATGCATTATATCCCTTAAAAAGTTTTAAGGCAACCCTGCAAGCATTTCCTCGACATCTCCAAAGAACATTTTTGCAATCTATCTTCCTAAATGCAAGTGTCAGAACAATCTTGATGCTGCCCCTTAACAGGAGGTAACATCAGATTTAAATAAAGAAGAAGAAGAAGTTTCCTGCACATGATTTCCACCTAGTGAAGTAAGTTTCAGTGCATTGTTCCTACCTTCATGGTGTCAGAGTGCTGTGAGCCTGGCGTCCTGCAGAGACTCCTCCAGGTTCAGGGTGATTGCTGGAGGTGCTTCCTCTCCTCTATTTATATGCTGGTGTGCGCTGCGAGCTGTGCTGCTGCTGCTATAGGTCACGCCACTTTGATGGAACGGGGGCGGTTGAGAGTGTGAATGAACGGAGGCACCGATCAATCCTGCTTCTTCCATTCAGAGCTGTATTACACTGTAAATATTTCTGAATTAAAACAGCTGCCCTAAGCACGTTTTTCAAAATTACTCATGTTGGAGCTGCAGGCCGTTAATATAAAATGTGAGCTGGTGCCGACTGGTGCCACCGTGGATAAGAGCCGCAATATTTCCCTCCGTGAGAATATTGATATGTTTGCACCTTGCTCACTGGAGCAGGATATGGAGAAATGGGAGCCAGATTTTATGAATCAAAGCAACACAGCCAGTAATGAAAGAAATAATCCAGAGGCTGCAGGAGTGAGTGGAAGTGGAAGCACCTCTGTCACTTCTAGTCAGTGGTAGGAGTGGGCCTGTCCCCAGCATCTCCCTCACCACAAGATGTTTGTAAAAGTGCTACAACAAGCTATTAAATGACAGTGAGAGCTCCTGAAATGTTTCATAGGGCTGGCCAGGTGGGGCCACTGAAGAGCCTGGGGTGGTACACGGAACCCAAAAGCTCTGGATGAGTTTCACAACTTATATTATGCTGCTTTCTGATCTACTCTGGGTTCTCATTTCACAGTGAAGGTTGCTAATCTGCTGCAAGGTGGAGCAGCTGGTTAGCACCAAGAAGAAGGTCGCCGGTTCTCGTCC
>NW_007577746.1:635490-644602 GCF_000690725.1 Stegastes partitus | reverse complement strand
CCGAGTGTGTGTTTTCTCTTCTTGCTACATACTAAGATCCGAGTGTGTGTTTTCCTGTACTTGCTGCATACTAAGGGCCGAATGTGTGTTATCTTGTGATTGCTACATACTAAGGGCCGAGTGTGTGTTTTCTTGTACTTGCTACATACTAAGGGCAGAGTGAGTGTTTTCTTGTACTTGCGACATAGTAAGGGACAAGGAAACTGACCCACAAATTGAGGACCGGCATTTCTAGCTAACATATACACATGTAACACAAAGTAAGCATTTCTGAACACTAGGTAGCACGACCATACTGTACATTCGCTCAGATTTTGTAAAATAAAGTTTCAGGAAAGAGTTTTTATCCAACAGAGTGAGGACTGGCTTGTGTTTTTTTTTTAATGCAAAGTATATTACTGCTACTACTGACGTTTATGGACAATTAGGGTTTTTTTTGTTTGTTTTTTTTACCCAGAATACATCATAAATACCCTTTCCCCATTTAGTGGCCAACAAAGATGTCATTTTCATATATGAATTATGACCTGTAATGAATGACAGTTGTTTACTTTTAAAATTGCTCATTAGAAGGGCAATTTATCTTACCAAAATTGCCATTAAAATGCCATATTGACAGAACATTATCAGAAACACCCCCAGTTGAAATGACCAAACATCTACCATCAATTGGCAAACAGGTAAATAGGGTTTATTTTCAGACACCAAACCAAACAGGAGTGCCCTACATATATGCAGTTAATTAGAACAGCTACTATACAGTGCTTGGAATAATATTTGAATGCATACTGTATAGGCATGATCAAACAAACAATTCAAAACATGACCACCCAGTTTCCTTCACTGGAGTGAAGCAACGAAAGAGAATTTAAAAAAAAAAAAAAGAGAAAACCCTATACCTTAACAAAATATGCCAACTTAGTAATTCCACCTCTTTAAAATTCAAGCTTTCTCTTAGTTTTGATGATCTCATTATACACAAAATATTTCACGTCCTTCCACGTCCGAGTGCTCAGGACCGGCGATACTTTACTAATGCACAGCAGGCAGTCATGCTTTGCTGGCACCTTCTTCAGTGCGATGAACTTTGTCATCCTTTGCTGGACTGCATCCTTCTCTTCTTTGGTCCAGGGTCTCTTAACTTGGATTTTTCTATCTATAAAATCAGAAAATAAAGATTCTACATAAAAGGACAATAATGAATGTTAACAGACATGACAGATTTTTATTCAGAGGATGATATCAAATTCAGAGCATCCTGTCACAAGAATCAACCCCAGCCAGGGAATGTTACAACAGTTCATAAATGGAAGTACAGCTTTACAAATGACTTTGTTGGCAGAAAATTAATTGCCACTCATTCTAGTAAATCATTTTTATTACAAAAACTTTTTATGGGTCAAATTTCACAAATTATGATTTAATATTTTCAATAAAGGACCTGTAATAGCATTTTATCACAATTTTTACTTGTGGAAAAAAATTGAAAGTACCACCACCGATGTTCAGTAACTCCTGCAACTACTAGACAAAAAAAAAAGAATAAAAAAATACACACACACCGTAACAAACATCCTACCAATCAGATAGCAACACTTATGAAATTAACCTGTACAACAAAAACACATAATGGGCCTTATTTTGATGGTCTAAAGTCTATGGCGCAAGTATCATTGTGGTGTGATGCAGGTGTTTTTGCTTATTCCCGCTAATGCAGTTGTCATTTTTCTGCTCCGTGGCCTCGCTGTCCAACTAAGAAATGCACTTGCGCCCAGGCAATGTTGATGTATATGTTAGCTATTGTAACTCTTCTGCTGAATTACACCACAGGAGCAGCAGGAGAATCACTCCTTTTTAATTCTGCTGTGAGACTAACAACTAGGCCTCATGCAGAGCGTACGGCAAACATCTGCTCTTAAGGGGAATGAGAGCTGACACACTGATTGGATGACACGCCTTGAATACACCCATGACTAATGCAGAGAGTGAAGTCCATCCTTCTTAGACTTTTGCACAGTCTTTCTACCTTAGAATAAAATAGACATGCCTCTACAGACAATGCGCTTAGTGCCACACACACCATAGATTGCAATCAAGGGTTTGGGCCTTATTTTGACAGTCATCCTAGTGACTTCTGCATTGTCAGCAAGTACTAATTGTACAATCTGCAGAAAACATACCTGTTTTTCCACTTTTCATTATAGTCTTCTTTCCACCCGTTGCATACGGTGCAGCAGTGACACTTTGTTCCTCTTCATCTGAAAATTGACATTAGTACAGTTAAAGTACTGAAGACTCTGAGTCACTTGTTTAAATCACCTGGACTCACCTGAATCTTCTTCAGGTTTTTGTTTAGTTGAGGTCTTTTTTCGCCTCTCAAGACGGGGTGCAATGTCCACGGGCTGGTCCTTTCCATCTGACAAGGAAGCAACAAGGCAGTGAAACAATAGTCTCTAGCCCAGAATATAACATTGTTCTTTTTATTTCAAGTCTGAGATTTGTGGGTACTTCTGTCATTTTTATTGTAACACTCAGTAGATTTGTCATGTGGCCTGTGGACAGGGGACCACAATGTCACGGTAGATGCAACTTTACAGAGACAACACGGCATCGCAGTGTGCGCTTCAGACAGGAATAAACATGTTAAGCATCAATCTAGTATCCCAATAGAAATTGTTTTAAAGCAAAAGGTAAATTATAAACGCAAGTCTGTTATAATATTTCCACTGAATCACAAAGCATCTACTTGTTCTATACATAACTCTTACTGAGACCATGTCTGGCGATTACAATGCCTGGACTTACCCACTTCATCATCACTCCAGTCAACACAGGGCCTTTTGGGGGTCTGTTGTTGCTCTTCCTTATCTATGAAATATTATTTTTTAGTGAAGTGAAAGCACTCAAATGTCCACGAATGTCATGTAAGAAAGATGACACTTGCACAGTGAAACAATACTGAACTCTACTGAGAACATTTGTGTTGTAATGGACTTACCCACGTCACTTTCACTCCCAGTATTATCATCATGCCTTCTTTTAGTAGCAGTCTTCTTTTGTCTCTCAACAGGTGAGCTTGTGGTGGACAGGTGCTGCTGATCCTCATCTGACAGAGATAGAAAGCATAATCAGAACTGAAAAATCTGCACTAAGCACCACCCACACTCATTGTTTAGGTGAATATTATCACACATTACTTACCAACATCATCTTCCAGTGGTCGGTCTGCAACTGATGTCTGTCCCTCTTTGCCTCTTCTTAAATCTTTGGTTGGAGGGATTTCACGCCTTTTATCTATGAAAATGTTCACAAGGGAAATTAGGAGACTTTTAACCCTGCATTAAGTCAGAATTAACAGGTTGACAGCTGCTTTGACACTGCACTTTGTTAATCCCAAATAGGACATTTACTTGGAAAAATGTAGTGTGGCCTTTATTTATTATATATAGTCAAATACCAAAAATGTCTACAAAAACAAGTACAATGAAAACTTATATCAACATACCAAAGACTACAGAGTCCAGAGTGTTCAGGTTCTTCCCTCTGAGAGATTGTGCTCCGTGCTCCATTGCAAGCAGAAGTTTTCCAATCTTGGCCACCTGAAAGGTTCTGTCCGTTTGGCGGTAATATTCACAGTGGACTCGTATGTCATGTCCCATGAAACGAGCTACTTGTTCCAGTTCTTGATGATCAAGGTCGAGAAGCTGGCATAAAGTAGCAACATGCTTTCTGAGTTTTGTTGACCTCAAGAGTCCTGGGTTGCTTGCCTTGCTCTCTTCAGCGTATTTCCTGAGGCAATCACACCCACGGATGTTAGTTGTTGTCCCGATCCGAGCAAACAAATATGGGTTGTCTTCGAGTATGCCAACAGCACTCCGATTTTTGATCAGGAAATCAAGAGAGGCTCTTGCGCGCTCAAGAAACAAAATGGGCACTTTTCGACCCCTCTTCCCACGTGTCACAATCCGTGTCAGTCTGTGGCTCATTTGTTGTTCCACAGGTGTTAGAGTGTCATAAATGTCTTTATTCACCGGGCCAGTGTCTGCTTTCAGATAAGTCTCTAGGGTTAGCCGCGATGCTTCTCCTTCCCGTTTTTTGTTGAAGACAATCACTTGTGCAAGAAGGCTCTCACATAGCCTTTTGTATGCCGTGGTGCTTACACACTTCTTCAACTCTGCCTTTGACTCATCCTCAATCTTCCTCAAATAGTTTTGCAGAGTAATAACATCCTCCGTCAAAGGCACACAGTCTTCGTTGTTCCATCGCCGTTGTTCCATTGTACTGTGAGCATTTGTTGACACATAACTGGACCAAGAGTTGTCTAACAACTCCTTAAACTTTTTGGCCTTTTTTTCACCTAAAACATCTGATGTCATCAGACAATGTCCAATCCATGCTTCTGTTGCACTTTTGAGCGGAAATCCAATTTTGACTGCAGTGGAAGGCTTTCCATATTCAGTGGTGCTTGCGCTGTAATTTGACAGTCTTCTGGCTGCTTTTATGGTCAAATCGAATTTTGTTGGATCACACATATCTTTCAGACAGTGGACACTCTTGTCAATTTCCTTTGCGGCCAACACAAACCGCCCCAGTTCTCTCATCTTTTGTGCAATGTATCTGTGTTGAGATTGTTCACGGCCCTTTCTTGCAAATAGTGCATCTCCATATTTGCATATCATTGTGTCACTTCTAATCTGACAGGTTACCTTATCTTGTAACATGGTATGAATGAGGTTTTGAATTCCATCTGAGGACTCCCTGATTGGAAGGAGTAGTGAGGAAGCTTTTTGGACTCTTCCTCTTTTCTCCCCCTTTTTCTCCACTTTTCTAACTCTACATGTTTTCTCATGTCGCCAGAGGTCAGTCCTCTTGAACAAGGCGTAACATTGTGGGCAGGGTAGATAGTCATTCACAGATGCCTTTTCAGAGGGCCGTTTCCAAGTCACAATCTCTCCATTTCCTTCTTTGAAGACCTTAAGATTATGTTGCCAGTTGCCCTTATTGCGAAGGGCTTCCAGCAGCATCTTCCTTTCTTTGGAGCCAACCGGAAAACTAAAGGCATGGGCAACGTCAGCTTCATCCTCGTGTTTTCTCTGCAAATGTCTTGCGATCTTCACGTTTCGCTTTTCACAATACACGCAGTATTGAGCTTTGCCTCGAGTCTTTTCACCGAATTTTTGGCGTGTGTTAATGGTAACTTGTTCCTTCTGGTCACGACCTTGCTGCTTCTTTCCTACTTTTATTTGGTCAGGCAGATGAGGTGACGTAGCTTTGGTCCTTATGTCCTTAGTTTTTCGTTCATCGGATGACAGGCAATGGTGGTGTTTCTCTGCAATTATGTGTGTAGATGACTCAAGCTGCCCTGAAAGTGCTTCCTCGTCACTGCTTGATGGTGTTGATGAGGGCTGATACTCTTCACCCGATCCACTGCTGAATAACTCTGCATCTTCAAGACCTTGGCAGGACGTCGACATCTTCTTAGACGTTTCAGCTTTCAGACGGGGAATCTCATCGACACAGCTTGAGGAGGGCTGGTGACTGACGGAGGCACTGAGGGTAGTTGAGTCCATCTCAATAAGCAGGTCCATCTTGGAAGAGAGACAGAAAAACAGGGAGGAAAAAAAAAACATGCAATTTACTCATAAGGTTCAGTATAAATGATCCACAGGCCTGGATGTGCTATGAAGGACTCCTGGCCAGGTGACGACATGTTCTACTTGACCGCCTTTCAGTGTATACTTACTGGTAGGAGTTCATGGTCTGTGTTTATGTTTTGAACATAACAGGACTTGTGCCAGAAGCAGGAACACACTAGAAAGAGGATATGAAGAACACAAGAAGAAAGTTGGTGCATGTACTTGAAAGTATTTATTTGCATCCAAAGGATTAAATTATGAATTTGACGAGGGGGAAAATGACAGATTTCAAACACTTCATTATAAAGTTTGTATGAGAACTCAAGAAGTTGCCCAATAATGGATACTGGTTATTAGGGCCAACCGATTTATCGGCTGGCCGATTAAATCGGCTGATTATAGCCCTTTTCAAAATACTCATAATCAGCCGGAGTTTTGCAGATTAATCGCTGATATATTCTTAATTTTTCAGTCACTTTGTACAATTTGATTTTGAAACAAGTCAAACTTTGCTCATGGAGATTACGAAGAATTAAGATAGTTTAGGAGCGTATAGCGGTAAGATCTCTCACTCTGCCACAAAGTCTGAAACCAAAATAGCACATAGAGCACTCACTCTGACGGGTTTTCAGAGAACTACAGAAAACAATTTTTTAACTAACTTATTTAATTTACATTTTTTATTAGCTTATTCTCATCAACTTTAAAAACAGCACCGTCTTTGAAAGTACAGAACATCAGAGGGCTGCATTAATAATGTTTTGCCAGTAACCTCACTCATTATGTTGCACAGCATACACCTGTGGCCTAAACCAAAAGATAAATTCATCAGTACAACTTGTAGCTATATTCATGCTCCATAGAAAGACAAATGCACAATGTAAATTTGAGATAAAATACTCCACATTACAAACATATTTGTTTGGAAAACGTTTTTTTTTTTTTTTAACTGATGCATTTTTTGTTTAATGCTTTGTTGCATGTTTTTGTACTTGAAATTCCTCTCTGTTGTAAAGTTAAACAAATACTAAAGGACAAAGTATTGTAAAACAGTAAAATGTTCTGCCTGTGATTCATATCTTTGTTGTTGTAAGTATCAAGGGACCAAAAAAGAAGCTATTTTATTCATTACATACTTTTTAAATTAATCAGCCGATTGATCGGTTATAGGAATTCTTCTTTGCCAAATATCAGAATCTGCCTCAAAAAATCCATATTAGTCGGACCCTACTGGTTATTACCATTTTTCTTTTCTTTTTTTTTTTTTAAAGGATGAGACAAATTGGAACACTAAATATGAAACATTCAGCCAAAAAAAAAAATAAAAGGATACATTGTTTATCAAAACGAAATACTCACCTTCACATTTTAATCCAAGCCACTTAAGAGGGGCAAAAGGTCCACCACAATGGACACATTTCTCCAAGCTGGAGAAGGTTGAGGAGACCAAGTCATGTTTACAGTTCTGTTGACAAAAATAAGGGATTACATTACCTTTCTGATTTGGTGAAGACATGTAAATTTCAAAGCACTGTCTTTACTGTCTGAATGAAAAATAATTACTGCAGTTTAAGATCTAAAAAAAAAAAAGATGTAGTTTATGTATTTTGCTATTTGTAAACAAGAATGTGAGCCTTTCTATTGTTATCCATTCTGAACTGAAAAAAGTCTAAAAGCGTTTAGAGGTTACCTGGAGAGCAAGTAATCAAACATATGTATAGAATTTCATGACAGCCAACTAAATGTGTCACTTATGTGTTGCAGTGCAAAGCAAGCAAACATTTAGGGTATAAACATCCAAATGTACCCACATAACACTGATTACTGTTCATCCTCCACAGTATGACAACAGTAACTATACAGACATAATACAGGTAAACTGTAAATAAACTAATGTTTAGCTAGCACTTGTGATTATTATCCATTCATAATGTGGACATCATCATCAGGCTGAGCCGAGATAGAATATACAACATACAATTGTTTTTCCAGTTTAACATAGGCAAGCTAAAGAGATTAAATTATTTAGATTATTTATTATTTATTTATTTCTGATTAATGTTGTCCATGTGACTGTCGGCCATCACAGAGATCATGTCCATGACAGGACAATCCATTTCAACTGACTACAACAACAAAAATAATACATAAAATTATTTATTCAGTATGTGTGTGTGCTTGTGTGTACATGTGACTTAAAGACATGGTGAAAGAAAACTATATTTTACATAGGATGCGTATGTATTTTATGCTGCAGACAAATCTTGAAGATTTTCAAACAGAATGTTATCACTTGTAATAATCTACCTGAATGTTGTCACTGATAGGTTCAGATGTCACTTCCACAGCAACATGGAGAGGATCTGTCTCACTTGAAGTCTTGTGCAGAAAGAAGGACACGGTTTAATCACAGATCAAGAGCAAGCTGAAAACATCTCGCCTGACACATGTCTGTGATAAAACACATAATCATTTTATAAGTGAAGACATAATGATTACCACACGACATATTGATGAAATTGTAAGTTAACAAATATGACTAACAACAACATAACTTTCAGCACAGACAAACAGTTTACACATTATTTTCTACTGAAAAAACAATAACTAGAGTCTATACCAAGAGTGATTGATAAGTAAGTCACCTGTTGATTGTTGGCACTGATGGGGTCAGATTTCATGTCAGCAACATGGAGAGGATCTGTCTCACTTGAAGTCTTGTGCAGAAAGAAGGACAAGGTTTAGTCACGAAACTAAACATTTTCATATTTCAATGTGACTGCTCAGTGTGAAAAAATAATTTAAAAAATAACTTTACATGGTGCAGTTTGATTTTGCTGTGAAAATAGTGTTAAATGATTCGACTTAACAGCCCATGAGTAGATTGTTTGAGAGTGTTGCTTCTTTGTGAAAATTCAGCTCAACTTCTAAATACCTCGCATCTCCATGGCCAATAAGAATCTCCATAGTTATAAGTGATTTCATCCCCAGGACTGATGTCTTTCAGTGCAAACAAACACAGATGGGGCTTTCCATCCACTTTGATCGTCTTCATTTTGCTGTTTGGGTTTTCATTGTCATCATTGACAAGTCTCCCTAAGGAGCCGTCCTCTTTGGCAGCATCAACACTGAAAAGGTAATAACATGATTCAGATTCAAAATAACAGTATAAAGACCGAAACACACAAGCAGCGATTGCATTTTCCCGTGATACTTATCGATAAAAAGCTTTTTTAAAAATCTTGTTTCTGAATGGATTACTTGTCTAATTCCGCATAACTCACTACAACTACTTACAGCGGGGAAAATAAGTATTGAACACGTCAACATTTCTCTCAAAAAACATTTCTAATCGAGCTATTGACATGAAATTTTCACCAGATGTCGGCATCAACCCAAGTAATGCACACATACAAAGAAATCCAAACATTTATGTCCATAAATTAAGTTATGTGTAATAAAGTGAAATGGCACAG
>NW_007577746.1:628282-633738 GCF_000690725.1 Stegastes partitus | reverse complement strand
TGCAGTCAGATCAGAGGAGGCCCACACCATGTGGGGGAGGGGTCCAGCACAAAGCTGCTGGACCCCTCCACCACAGAAGTCTTGGTAAAATGTAGTAGTGTAACAGGTAACAATACAAGACAAAATGTAGTAGTCTAACAGGTAACAATACAAGACAAAATGTAGTAGTCTAACAGGTAACAATACAAGACAAAATTCATTCATTCATTGTGGGTCTAGACAAAGCATTGGTCATGAAGTTATTTTGAGAAGTGAACCCCTCTCCCCCTGAAAAAAAAAAACAAACAAGAATCAACAGAAGAAAGTTTTTGTAGTTTTAAACACATTTAGGGTGTTTTCTACTCACTTTTTCTCCCCAGCTACATTATTCCTCTCTTACAGCGTCCCTTACAATTATATGCCAATAGCCAACAATGCTAATCATGCAATTATGTCATCTAGCAACTCTCAGAACAGCCAATACCCACTTTCCATACTCAGAAATTAGCAACACTATTCATTTCCTAGTTTTACAGGGAGGCCACAGAGTGAGGAAATGACAACTGTGCCAGTGGGAAACTAGCAAATACAGTCTGTTTCTACTGGTTCATATCAGTCACTGAAGCACAACCCAAGTTATAAAACTAAAATGGTGTTAGCAGTGTTAGCAAATTACACTCCCTTTTTCAGTGTGCAAAAAAAAAAAGCTGAGCAACTGTGAGCAGAAGGTGGAAGCCTAGATAAACGTGTACATTTTATACTAAAACGTAGTAGTGTGGATGTCGGCCCCTCTCAGGAAGGACACTTGTCAGTTTTTATTTAGCCTGGTTCACCCACAGTCATAAAATACTGAAGTACAAGTAGCATTTATCAGTAATGAAGGTGAAAATAAAATCTCTTACCTGGTTGCTGACTAATGCTGCATGAGTTCGTTCACATTTGTTGTGGCGATTCCTTAAAATTTCCAACCGTCTTCTAAAACGCTTCATCCTGGGGTCAGGGGCAGGTTATCATGCAGGCAAGACTCTGCAAGCATAGTTTGGAGAGCTCTGATTGGTTGCTGAGCTGATGGGTCGTTAATTAGTGGAATCGGCAGGTCTGCTTCCGAGCCAGCAGAAAGTTTGTTTACCCTGTCAGTTTTGTCTTTCTGAAGCACATGAATCTTAAAACATGAACGTAGTTTCACTAGGGCTGGGACTTGTATTATGTTAATTATGGTTAATTAAATTAAAAATAAAGTACTTCATCACAATTTATTTTTAATATTATTTGACAACTCAAATGCAGATGCGGACCCAGGGGAGTTCACAAAGGGAATTATTGAACAGAAATACATCGCTAACCAAACCTCATACCAAAAAAAGGCTATACCTCAAAGCAGATCGCGATAGGAAACGAAACCAAATCTCGTACAAAAAAGTGCTAATTCTACAATAACGACGACTAAACTCTAAACAGAATACAAGAAGGAAAACTAACTACACCTCAGCAGAATATATTGACCCAAACTAACAAAACGGGTTTACAAACAAACGGGATAATCTAACGTAAATGGGGCAGGGAGGCTCGGGTTATGCGGACCGCTGCATGAGCGAGTGACGGAGTCTGTGGGGAAATGCTGGAGCGGAGCCCGCAGCAAGCACAGGTGAGTGTAGACGGGCTCGGGGCGGCGAGTATGTCGCTGATGCAGGAAATGTCCGGCGGGGGATAGGTCGAGGACCAGAGGGCCGTACTACGAAGCGAGATTAGCGGGTTTGCGACGTATGTTGAGCCTAAAACCAGAGTTCTCAGCACCACCAAGGTTTTTCTACCTGGTTGTGTCTCCATGGTAACAGACGCCGTGGAGCTGAGCTGAGGGCTGTACTACGAAGCGAGATCAGTGGGTTAGCGAGGTGTGTTGAGCTTACAAAGTTTTCAGTGTCACGAAGGTGGCTGTCTTTTTACCTGGCTAGATCTCCATGGTAACTGATGCTGTGGAGCTAACTTGGTCAGGAGCAGGTTCCGTTCAGAGTTCCAGACGTAAATCGGCTGACAGAGCGTCTTCCTTTAACCAGATCGTTTCCTGACTATTATTTATGAGCGATCCAGACTCTCAGCTGAGGGAATGTGTTTATCTGCTAACATGCTGAGCTGTGTGTTACTAATATCACTGAATGAAGCCGTGTAGTTACAATATCACACAGTCGACGGACAGGAAGCACTTGGCTGCTGATGCCAGTTTAGGTTGGCGTCGCAGTTTTGTTGCCACCATCGGCGGCGGTGGTGGGTGTGCAGGCTGGGGCAGGTTGTGGGCGAATATATCATATACCACCACAACGACCAAATATTTGGATATCTGGATGTTCGGGTCCAGCCCTACTGTAAATATCACGTTGCCATAGGAACCCGACATCTTAAGTTGGCGATGCAGAAATAACATAAATGTTTTTATGTTTGGCTCTGATTTGCTGTCAGGTCCGTTTACAGATCAGAACATGGATCATTCTGCTGGTATTTATTACAGAGAATATTCAATCAATAACAAATTCATTCTGATTGGGCCAAAAATTAAAGTGATCTCCTGCATGATGGGACAGAGTCAGACCTAAATGTACTTCAGTACAATATCATGTTTAAATGTATGAATTTTAAAGTTTAACTTTCACGTGCAGCTGCCAGTTAGAAACCAGCGGCTGCATCAGTAAATATTCTCTATGAACACATTGAACAGTTTCTACCAGCATTCCTGTCTTCACCGTTTACAGTATCGGTGCTTTTTACCGTCATGTTTTTAAAAAATAAATATATTCCTCATTATTCTCCATTAAAACAACGTGTTGATTTAAGCAGCTGCACACAATCGGTTCATTTTGTGCAGAAGAAGAATCACGTGATGCGTTAAACGCCCCTTTTTATGTGAACGCGCACAGAGTCTGAAGCAAAAGTCTGAGTTGACAAAGAAAGTTTATAACCACCTTCGTGATACCCGTAATCTCTGGCTGGGGCTTTCGGTTTTGTCGATTCGGCTCACACAAAGAAAGCCTGGCTATGTCTAACTTGCTTTGTAGTATACCCCTCTGGTCCAGGTGCTGTTCAGAGTTCAGATCTAAAGCGCCCACAACAAGCGTCTCTTCAACTAAAGTGTTTCCTGAAGTTCATTGATGAGTGATCCAGATTCTCAGCTGAAGGAGAATGTTTTATCTGTATGTTACTGAAACCGCTGAATGAAACTGTGGAGTTACAGCATCACACACTAGAGGTATCGAGTTGCCATGGGAACCCATAGGGACTCAGCTGCTGATGCAGACATCCCATAAACACCTGTTTACTCTACTGGTTCTGCAGCTGATAGATCACTGATCAGAATATTGATTATCTATTGGTACTGATAACAGAAAAAATGCAACCAGTGACATTCATTAACTTTGATCTGTCCACTGGTTAAAGTGACATCCTGCATTCTGGGATGGCGTCAGATTAAATGTTCTTTAAATTTGTGAAGTTTAAAGTTGATCAGTTTCCTGGTCCAGCTGTCAGTGATCAATAATCAGCTGCAGTGATCGGTAGAATCAGCACATGAACACATCTACCAGTTTTCTATCAGCACTCCTGTCCTGCATCATTTCCAGCAGCAGCAGCTTTATACTGTCACATATTTTATATTCCTCATAGTTCTCCATCAAAACAACCTGTTGACTGAAGCAGCTGCACACCATCGGTTCATTATGGGATGGAGAAGAGTCACATGATGCGTCAGATGTTCATGTGAACAGAGTCTGAAGCAGAAAGTTGACAGAGGAAGTTGATGACCACCTTCATGGTACCCGTTAACTCTAACTGAGACTTTAGGTTTGGTCGAGTCGACTTACAAGGAAAGCTGGGCTATGGTACCACGAAGGTGGTCATCAGCTTTCTTCGTCAACTCAGGTTTTCTGCTTCAGACTCTCATGGAAGTGCGCGTTTAACGCATCATGTGACTCTTTTCCATGCCATAATGAACCAATGCTGTGCAGCTGCTTCAGTCAGCAGGTTGTTTTAATGGAGAACTATGAGAAATCTAAAATGTGTGACGGTATAAAGCTGCTGCTGGAAATGATGCAAAATGGGAGTGTGCTAGAAAACTGGCAGACGAGTGCAATGTGTTTATTTTACCAATCAATGCAGCCACTTTTTTTTTAAACTGACAGCTGTATGATAAAACAATTAAACTTTAAAGTTCACATACATAAACATGACATTCTGTTGGAGTGCATTTCATCTGACGCCATCCCATAATGCAGGAGGACACTTTAATTTGGGGCCAAATCGAAGTGAAATGAATGTTCCTGATTGAATATTCTGTAATCAATACCAATAGATAAATGATCTGATAAGTGATCTATCAGCTGCAGTACCAGCAGTAAACAGATTTAACAGCAAATCAAGACCAAACATAAAACCATGTTTGTACGATTTCTGCATCACCAACTAAATACACGTTGGCTCCTATGGCAACATGATGCATACAGTGTGTGATACTGGTTTACTACATGGTTTCATCGGTTTCATTCAGCGGTTTTAGTAACGTACAGGTCAAACATTTCTCGTCAGCAGAGAATTTGAATTGGTCGTAAATAATCTTCAGGAAACGCTTCATTTAAAGGGAGTTGCTCTTTCAGTCAATTTAAATCAGAAACTCTGAACAGAACCTGCTCCCGACCAGGTTAGCTCCACAGCATATGTTACAATGGAGATACAACCAGGTTAAAAGAGAGCCACCTTTGTGGGACTGAAAACTCTGGCTTTAGGCTCAACATACCTCGCTAATCCACTGATCTCGCTTCGTCGTACAGCCCTCTGGTCGGGGATCGGCACAACATGGAAGAATTATTGTCTATAATCTGGTGACGTGAAAGTGACTGAACCAGGCTTTTGTGGAAGGCGGTGATTACGGACAGGTGTGCCGATCCCTGCAGCTGTCTCCAATCCCAGCCATCAGGCAGGCTGCAGGCAGGGGATGACGAGAGAAACAGACAGAGACACACACAGAGAGAGAGAGAGAGAGAGAGAGAGAGAGAGAGAGAGAGAGCACAAGAAAGAAGAAGAGAACGAGAGGGCGAGAAGGCAGGTACGGACTTGCGTACTTGAGTATTGAGACATGGTCAGAGTGAATTTGATTGTGGTTGGATGAGAAGCATAAAGACACACTGTTCCAACATCCTATTGGTTCATACACCATCCATTGCACCTGCCCGTGACACCACACAAATCAAGTGTGACAGATCATGTCTTTGTTGCGTGTTGTGTGCTTAACTGATGTAGATCCTGATGTACATTACCCTGTTGTTGTACATACGGGATTGAGTCCAAAGTGTGAATAGAATAGAATAGAATAGAATAGAATAGAATAGAATAGAATAAAACTTTATTGATCCCTTCGGTATAAAACCTCAGGGAAATTGTTATACTAGAAAAAACAACACAACACCAACACAAAATCAGCAACAACAGTAAATATT
>NW_007577746.1:619376-624577 GCF_000690725.1 Stegastes partitus | reverse complement strand
GGTACAGCCTCCGCTCCCAGGACATTTTACTGTTCTCGGTCCCTCGTGCCTTCTCTGCATTTGGGAAGACTGCGTTTTGCTACAATGCCCCTTGGTCCTGGAATTTGATCCAGAGAACGCTCAAATTGTCTGACCTTGTTTCCCTGGGAGATTTTAAATGTTTGTTACAAACTGTAAAAACAGAAGTCTGTAACTGCTTTAAATGAGTTTTTATGTACTGTATGTATTGCATGTTTTTATGCCTTGTAGTGATGTTACATTATTTAGCTTATTTTTTGTGTGTTGTATTGTTGTAAACCTTGTTGCTGCCCTCTTGGCCAGGGCTCCCTTGTAAAAGAGATGTCAATCTCAATGGGACTCACCTGGTTAAATAAAGGTTAAACAAAATTTTTAAAAAATGCACAACCCCATAGGTGCCACATAACTAAAATCTATTTAAGGCCGGGTGATGGAGGGCTTTTAGATTGCGCATCAATGGCTTAATCAAGCCCAGATTTGGAATATTATCCACTCCACTATGTGTTAATAAAAGTTCAAAATGCAAAGTATTGTTCATCCATAAGCAGACCAAAAGAGCTTCAGTTTTTGTTTTACTCCTACATGGGTTACAACAGAACAAATTCTTGTTTGTTTCAGAACTTCTTAAATGTCCCCTTTATCAACATCCTTTATTAATATGGATCTTCCCTTTTAAATCATGAAAAGACGAAAGGAACATGTTATGACCCTGTGCGGGTCATCTGGTGTTTTGTGTTTTTTGCTGCCTGTGTCTGTCCTCAGTGTGAGTGTGTGTGCATGTGTGTGGTGACGAATGGATTAAGAGCAGGTGGTGACCCCGGGTTGGCTGGCTCACCTGCTGCCGCGCCGATTCCCAGCCACACCATTGGTCAGAGGGCGGGCCAACCCAGTATTTAAACAGCCCGCCAGCTGTACTCCTCCTCCTCACCTCCAGCCTCACCACCTCGGAGAAAGCCAGCAGACCCTTGCAACTGCACCTCAGGAGGACGCAGCAGTCGTGTGTTTGTTACAGAATCGTTTGAAAACAGATCCCGAGTCTTGTAGGGACTCTTGGTAAACTTGTAGTTAGAGAGCAGAGTAGGAGGGAGAGGCCTTTTTCTTTAAAACCTTTTCTCCTGTTTTTTTGTTCTTAGGTAGGTAGGTAAGATTGTTGTCTTTTATTTGCTTTTTCTTTTCTGATAGTCAGGATTAAGGTAGGATAGGTTTTGTTTATTGTTTTGGCCTGATTTCCCCTCTTCGTTGTGAAAATAAAAAAACTGCTTGTTTGATAACTGACTTGTCTGATTGCTGGCCTTCTTCGAGGTGGNTCACATTAGGTAGACAGCACAGTGATAATCAAAAAACAAACACCTGCTGAATCAGCTGAAGAATCAGCTGCTGATTATTACAGTGAGCTTTGATAACAGGAAAGCAGTCCAATGGCTCCTTGTGTTGACAAGAACACAACACAATAACACAATAGCAGAATAACATAAAAACATTACACTGGCAACTTTGACAGCTTCGGTATTCTAGATGGCCTTACTGGAGGAAAAATAAGAGCACAAACATGTTTTCAGATCTTCTTCAATCTCAGATACATGAAGTAGAAGATTCTGGAATCAGCCTTTTAAAGTAAAGTGGTTGAATTGTGAAAACAGAGCTACAACACACAATTTTAGAGTGAAACACTTTCACTCTAATTTTCTTCGCGGAGAGGTAATTCGATTTTTAACAAAGTACTTAACTGCCCTCCAGTCTCGTCTCTTCAAGGCTTCAGGTTCTGCAGTGATGCAGCGCTGACAGTCCTCCTCTCCTGGGACTTGGTTCATCAGAATGAATTTCTTCAAATGACGTTCTATTGCAGCAGATTCTTCTGTTGTCCAGGTTCTTTTAACAATAGGTTGTTTACCTAAATGGGCATAAAAAGGATAACTTACAGAGTTGTTAGAACTTTAACCTGTAACTACAACTAACAAAATCTGCACAGTCAGGAAAAATACAGTTTTACCAACCATTAACTAAATACCTCTTTTATGCAGGAGGAGGCATATGTTTTGCCCATTTTTAAAGGAGGGGATCCCACTGACGTTGACAACTATCGGCCAATTTCAAAACTCTCAGTGGTTGCTAAAATTATGGAATCCCTGGTGAATGATCAGTTAAAGGAGTTTTTAATAAAAAGTGGTCAGCTTAACCCTGTTCAGTCTGGCTTTAGATCTGGTCACAGCACAATAACCGCTGCCTCCAAAGTGCTGAATGACTTAAAACTCAAAACCTTGACAATAATAAACACTGTGCAGCAGTGTTTATTGACTTATCCAAGGCATTTGACTCTGTGGACCACACCATCTTAACTAATAGGCTTCATGATATTGGCTTGAATCTTGATTCGGTTAATTGGTTCGCTAGTTATCTTTCGGACAGGTCCCAGACAGTCCTTGTCGATGGGCTGAGGTCATCTTCTAAGTCAATTGCTCGGGGTGTGCCCCAAGGTTCCATTCTGGGGCCCATCTTGTTCATGATCTATATCAACAACATTGGCAGAGATATAACAGATTCTGATTCTTCTAACTTTCATCTGTACGCTGATGATACAATTGTTTATTCTTGTGCTTCCTCTCTGTCTTGCGCTTTCCAGCACTTACAAAAATTGTTTACTTTGATTCAGGTTGACTTTAAAAACCTTAAGCTGGTCTTAAATGCAAGTAAAACAAAAGTTATGCATTTCTCTAGATCACACTGCAGGCCTCCTGCTCCTAACATCTCCACTTCTGAGGGAAAGTGCATAGAACTAGTGGATTCCTATAAATACCTTGGGGTTTGGCTTGACTCCAGACTAACCTTTTCCACTCATTTGGATAGACTTGTCAAAAAACTCAGATTAAAGCTAGGTTTTTATTTTAGAAATAAGCNATAATAATAATTAAAGCTGCAAGCAGTGTTGGTCGGGTCCTCGGTCTGCGTTGGACCCTCATGCCCGTCTGACCTCCATTTTGACACAATTTAAACCTGCTTTAAGTTGAAGGAGCCATTTTTCTCTCTGCTCAGCCTCAGATTGTCAGTGAGTCACATGACCTGCTGCACTGAGCTGCCAATCAGGATCACAGCTGCAGGTGATGATGTCATCGTTCTTCATGTCCCTGGGTGAGAGAGCTGAGAGTTTTACTGACTTTCTCTCACTTTCTCTCTCCCATACAGTCACAATTTTCACCAAATGTGTGTAAAAACAGCTTATTTTTGTGGGAAATCTTGCTAGGAAGCCCTCAGTGTCATTTTTAAAGCTGTAGGACCTTTAGTTTTTTGTGTAGATGACCAAATGTCACAGTATGTCTGGAGATGTCCCATAGACAGTCATACAAAGTATGAGCTGAGGCTGCAACAGCTCATCAACTTTAACGGCTTGCAATTCGAAAACTGGTTGAGAAAAACCCAATCCCTTCAGAACTTTTGTACATCAAGGCCTTCTCTGTCTCCTGTGCGATTTTCAAGCTGGTACGATTTACGGTGTCAGACAAGATAATTTTTTCCCAAAAGATGTTTTTGCTCATTTTTTTATTTTGAAAGGCAAATTGTGGACTTCCTGTTGGAGATAGGTCGGGGTTTCAGCACGAGATTTGTGGGTCTCATTGAGACGAACGTTTTGATGTTGGTTTGATCTCTGTACGACATTCCTACTGGGTGCTAGGGCCGTTTTAGTGTGTTTTTCTGTAACTAGGTGGCGCTAGAGAGCATTTTTGCCTTTTTTTTTTCATTTTATCAAATTGTTCGCCGATTCGGACGTGTGTGCCAATTTTGGTGAGTTTTTGAGCGTGTTTAAGGGGTCAAATTAAGGGAAACGCACGGTCAGGCAAATAATAAGAAGAAAGAAACGAAGTGGGAACAAGATTGCTGCAGCAAGTAGGGGTCCTTGGACCCTAATAACAACAACACTGGATACAGTAACATATTGCTCACAGTCCGGTGATAGAGCATGATGCTCTATCTCACCCCAATGTCCTCACTCCTCAACCCTCGCCCCCTACCTCTCCCCGCTTGCTGCTCCTCCCCCTCCCCTCGAGCTCAGAGTTGAACAGTTATAGCTGAAGGTATCATCAGGAAGGTTTTTTTCAATTTTATTTCTGTATTTCTGTATTTATTTATTTTAATCAATCACTTAGATTAATTATTCATTTTAACAGCACTAATGTCTGCTGTATATAGACAACCGTACACGGGTAATTGTTATGAAGTCTGCCCTGGGTACATTCAACTTCCAATAAAGGTTATTGACAACATGCCACTGTTGTTTGAGTTGCTGCACCCTTACAATACCTATAGGAAACTAGTCATCATTCCCTCTGCTCCATGAAACACGTTAATGCTCAGTAGTATACATATATGGTTCTTTAATATATTTGTAGTGTACTAAATTGTGTTTATTTTCAAAGGGCATATATGCAGCTGAAACAGGTAGCCTAGTGCATCCCAAATTTTTCAACAAAACACTTTAATACACTTTAATATAGTCATTATGGCCTTTAGAACAATATTTTTGAGGAGATGGGGTAGTGCACTATAGGCCCCTGTGACGCAGCCTAAGGCATTTTCCCCCTTAAATTACTTTTACACTTTAAGCAGTTGTGAAACCAGTACTTTTAGACTTTTATTTGAGTAAAAAGCTTGAATTGATACTTCAACTTCCACAGAACTCTTTTGATACCCTAGTATCAATGCTTCTACCTGAGTAATGCATGAGGCCTTACACTTTTCAGATAATTCAGATGCAGTACCGGGGGGGGTACTAGTGGGGGCGATAGAGAGCAAAAAGTGTGTGAAAAATCAGAGGTCCAAAACTCGGTCCAAAGCTCATTTTGACATCAAAATAGAGACTGCTGAGAAAACAACAGGGGAGCATCTCTATAGCCTTAGAAGCCTATTTTAGAGGTTTCAAAGTGAGGACCGGCCAAAATGTCCTCACTTCGCAAAAAAGACTTCACTTTGTTGGTTAAAAACTCGGACCGGTCCTCAGTGAGTAACAAGTACAAGAACTCACACACACACACACACACACACACACACTCGCATTTGTCCCTTTTTGGGGCCCCACGTTTTTTACCCAATTGTGGGGCCCACCCTTTCCAATGGTCCCAGACTTCTGTAAAAAATCACACAAGTTTAAAAAAAAAAAATTAACAACATTTTCAGTCACTTTAAATTAGCCA
>NW_007577746.1:612497-615638 GCF_000690725.1 Stegastes partitus | reverse complement strand
TATTTTAGCGTATTTGAACGCACTGCTGCCACATTGAAATGGCCAAAAAGTGTTTGGCCTCTGTTGCTGCAATGCAAACTGGTGGGTAAAGCTCAAGAAGTGTTCACCTCTCTGTCGATAGAGGACAGTTTAGACTATGACATTGTGAAAGCCACCGTCCTCTGTGCCTATGAGTTAGTGCCTGAAGCATACAGGCAAAAATTTAGAAAATGTGAAAAAACTGCCACCCAAACTTATGTAGAGTTCGCGAGGGAGAAAAGCATTTTGTTTGATAAATGGTGCCAAGCCAGCAAAGTTAAAACTTTTGATGAGCTGCGCGAGCTGTTGTTGATGGAAGAATTTAATAATCGGCTTCCTGACAAAATTGTGATTTATTTGAATGAGCAGAAGACTGCGTGTCTCGCTGATGCTGCTGTGCTGGCGGATGAATTCGCTTTAACGCACAAAAATGTTTTTGCTTCGCTCGTCCGTCGCGAAGAGTACTCACCGCAACCCTGTTGTTTCTACAACTACGGAAACCCACGAGTGTTTTTACAGCCACGAGCAGGGACACCTGATCAGCTCCTGTCCCACTCTTAAAAAGAAAGAGCAGGCCAAAAGTGTTAAAACACCGTCACCAATTCGTTTAATTCAAACGAAACTGAATTTGGCAGAAACGAAACATGACAGAATTGACGCTGATTTCAGACCATTTATTTCAGATGGTTCTGTTACACTGATTGGTGATAAAAAGCCTGTGTCAATTACTATCCTGCGGGATACAGGAGCGAAACAATCACTCATTCGCGGTGATGTTCTCCCGTTTTCAGCTGAGTCTTACTGCGGCTCAGACGTTTTAGCGTGGGGCGTAAAGATGAGTGTGGTGCTCGCACCTTTGCATTTTGTAAATTTGACATCCCATTTTGTGTCAGGCAAATTTAAAATTGCCGTAAGACCACAGCTACCAATAGCTGGGGTTGATCTCATTCTGGGGAATGATTTGGCTGGCGGTAAAGTTTTCCCTTCGCCCGAAGTAACTGAGAATCCGTGCGCGGATGTGTGTGTGTTACTGACCCGGCTGGGCCAGATGTGTTGCCCCTGTTCCCTGTGTGTGCTGTGACTCGTGCTCAGGCACGAAAGTTTGGTGACTTGGTGGATCTCAGTAACTCTTTCATGAGTTCCTCTGATCCAACAAGACTGGTTTCAGAGTGTAAAATAAACGCACCTGTTTCTGTTGAGCTTCAGCCTGATGTAAAAGACCTTACACTGTCAGTGAACAAAGCAGACCTGATTCAAGCTCAAAACTGTGATGTTACCTTGTCTCGTTGTTTTTCTCTGTTGAAAGATCCAAACTGTGAAAAGTCTGTGTCCTATCGCCTTGATGAAGGTGTCCTGATGCGCCACTGGACTCCTAGCTCTGGGTCCACTCATGAGTCAGTGTGCCAAATTGTAGTCCCACAACCGTTTCGTTCTGAAATTCTGAGTTTGGCTCATGATCATTGTATGTCCGGCCATTTAGGAATTAAGAAAACTTACAATCGTGTCCTCCGTTTTTTCTTCTGGCCGGGACTTAAGTCCGATGTTGTGCAATTCTGCCGTTCGTGTAAAACGTGTCAAATCTCTGGTAAACCGAACCAGGCGATTCCGGCTGCTCCGCTGAAGCCGATCCCTGTCATCGGTGAGCCGTTCGAACATGTCATTGTAGACTGCGTTGGTCCTCTTCCCAAAGCGAAGTCTGGTAACCGGTACATCCTCACGGTGATGTGTGCCGCTACACGCTATCCTGAGGCTGTCCCTTTGCGCTCCTTGAAGTCCCGTGCTATTGTGAAAGCGCTCGTAAAGTTTTTCTCTACGTTTGGTCTGCCGAAAAGCATCCAAAGTGACCTAGGGTCCAATTTCATGTCAAAAATCTTTGCCCAAGTCATGACCGAGCTGAGAGTAAAACATCAAACCTCTAGCGCATATCATCCAGAGAGCCAAGGTGCTTTGGAGCGATTCCACCAAACTTTGAAAAGTATGCTCCGTAAGTTCTGTTGTGAATCAAACCGTGAATGGGACGAGGGCTTGCCGCTGTTGTTGTTCGCCGTGTGGGAAACTCCGCAAGAGTCGCTGGGATTCAGCCCAGCGGATTTAGTTTTTGGTCACACTGTGCGCGGTCCACTGCGCCTTCTGCGAGAAAAACTGCTCGCTGAAAAATCCAGTCCAGAAACAAACATTTTGGATTATGTGAGCTCTTTTCGTGAACGACTGCATCATGCGTGAGATTTAGCTCGTAGCTCGTTGGTTGTCGCTCAGACAAAAATGAAAAAACAATATGAAAAAAAGACTGTTGCCCGAACATTTCAGTCCGGTGATCGCGTCTTGGTTTTACTGCCCGTTGTTGGTTCTGCGCTGCAGGCGAAATTTTCAGGTCCCTATGTTGTTGATCGCAAACTCAAACTGAAACTGATTATTTAATCCAGACCCCCGACCGTAAGAAAAAGTCTCGTGTGTGTCACATCAACATGCTTAAAATGTATGTTGATCGTGAGAATTGTGTTGATTCGATCTCAGGTGTCACACCTGTCGCTTCTGTGTCTGTCACACAGCCTCCGTACCATCCCAGTGATGATGGGCTGGATGACAGGCACAGCTCCGTGTCCTGTGCGCGCCTCCGAAATTCTGAAATTTTGTCAACTTTGAATGTGTATTTATCACATCTTTCTGATTCTGCTTGCTCTGACATATGTGACCTCATTAAAGAGTATTCGAGTTTGTTTGGTGATGTTCCCTCTCAAGCCCATGTACTAAAGCACGACATTGATGTGAGAAATCACAAGCCGATTAAGCAACATGCTTACCGCGTAAATCCGGCAAAACGCGCCGTGATGAAAAAAGAGGTAACGTATCTGATCATGGTTTCGCTGTCCCGAGTTGTAGCGCTTGGAGCTCTCCTTCGTTACTTGTGCCAAAATCTGATCAGACTCCGCGTTTTTGCAATGACTATCGCAAAGTTAATGCGATCACTAAGCCAGATTCATTTCCGCTGCCCCGAATGGATGACTGTGTCGACTGTGTGGGTTCTGCTTAATATGTCACCAAGTTAGACCTTCTTAAAGGCTACTGGCAGGTCCCACTGACTGAACGCGCATCCGAGATCAGCGCCTTCGTCACCCCCGATCA
>NW_007577746.1:585574-611258 GCF_000690725.1 Stegastes partitus | reverse complement strand
AGAGGTCCTCTCTTGTAGGGATGCAGTGCTGGCCTCGTCTTCTGATTCCTGAGCTTCTGGTATACTGGCATCTGGTCAGAGAAAAAAAGTTTAAACAGAAAAACAAGACAGCTATAGACTAAAATATGAATAGGAAGTAGCTCTTGGTAAGCTGGCTGCATTTTTGTTGGTCATGCATAGCTCATATTGTCATTGCAACAATTTAAGAAGCTTACCTCTCTTTTTAGCAAACTTCCTCCTCTGGTTTTTGGCAAAGGCGCTTTCTTGTAATGATGTGGTGACAGTCTCGTCGTCTGACCCCTGACCTTTCGCCATACTTGCATCTTAAAAAATTAAATAGTTTAAATAAATAAACAAGACAGTACTGGTGTTCAGAAAGCTGAGTGCATTTCATCAGTTTCTTTCTGATAATTTAGTACATACTGGGAATCTATCTAAGATGACAGAGAAAGTTGTGCATACAATTTTTCGAAATTTTCGAGTCTATCAAGTCACTCAATATTTGAAAGCTCTAAATGTGTGATAACATATCATCACTTTTCCCCATTTCCAAATGTGCAATCCCAGTAATTGACATTACGTATGGGAACCTGCTGTCATAGCCAAAGAAGATTTAGACCCAAATATTCCAATTAGATGACTGATAATACAGTCAGTATAAAAAAATGCTTCAAGCATACCTTCGATGTCCTCTTGTGAACAAGCTTCCATTTCAACAGTCTCTGAAATGTGAATTGACAAAATACTCTATGAATGAGCTGGACAGCTGAAAGTGTAGTGATCTACCTCTGACAATAAAGAGTAGAACAAGGGGAACATAAACAGCCAGACTGATCAAATGAATAGTTACATTTAAAACACAATTAAATAAATTGGGCAGTTATAGTCAAACTCCAACCAATGCAAGCCTTCCCTGTTCAAAACTCTTTCCATTAAAATATACATGACTAAGTACCATTTGGTTCAAGGTGAATTTCATCCAGGCTCTTTCCTTTGTGTTTTCCTAGCTTTCCCTGCTCCAATGCCAGGAGGACCTTGCTTCTTTTGGCTAGCTGGAGGGTCTCCTCTGGAAGGCGGTAGTGCTTTCTGTGTACATCTATGTTATGGCCAAGGAAATCTGCCAGCTGGTCAAGTTCTGTGTTCTTCAGACTTAGAACAGTAGAGAGTGTTGCGATGTGTTTCCTCAGTTTTGTTGAGGTCAGAGCTTTGGGATTTTTGATACCACTGCATTCATGCACTAACTGTCTTATGCAGTCAGAAGCCCTGAGGTGATGGACAGAATGAGGCAGTGCAAACGAGAATCCATTTTCAGTCAGTACCCCACATTCTTCTCGCTTCTTAACCAGGGTATCAAGAGATTCCTTCATGAGTGGAGTGAGGAGAATGGGAACTTTTCTTCCTCTCTTTCCAACAATGGTTATCCGGACAAAATGTCTGCAGAGCTTCTGCTCAAGTTCTGTCAGGGCCAAGTTAACATCTTCATGTGTTTCTGATAGGTCTCTTGCTAAGTAAACAGACAAGGGTATTTTGGACACCTCTCCTTCTCTCCGGCGGTTAAAGAGGATAACTTGTGCCAGAGTCACTTTGGCCAGGCCTTTCCAGTTTGAGGGGCAAGCATCTTCTTTCAGGGTGTCTAAGCATTGCTGTTGTTTTTCAGACAGCTGGGAATTTAGACATTGGACATCTTGTGTGAAGGGCAAGAGTTGAGGGGAATTCCACTTAGACTGGTCGAGCTGAATCAGTGCTTGGCTTGCAATGTCGAATTTCCAGCTTTCATGGTATAGCTGTGCAAATTCCTCAGCATCTTGGACTGTTTCTTTATCTCTGTTCTTCAATCCATCAGATTTCTTGAATATGGCCAAAGCAAGCAAGCTGTGTCCAACCTTGCGAGCCAGTGATGGACATTTATATTTGCCTGTTTCATCACTGAATCCAGCTATGCACCTTGCAGCAGTGACAACATGAGAATATTTTTCAGGTTTTATAAGTTCTTTTATAGTGTTCACTGGTGCAAATTTTTTTGCTGCCAGCATCAGCCTGCCAAGTTCCCTCAGCTTTTGACGAATGTACTGGTGTTGGCTGATTATCCTTTCGTTCTTCTTGAATAGTCTGTAGCCATACTCCTGAAGGTAGTGGTCTTTCTTCACAGCTATTGCAATCTTGTCTTGATTCATATCACTCAAAAACTTCCAGTATGCATCACTAAATCCAGGAGGAGCTGGTTCAGCAAAAGCACAGAGTGACTGGATTCTTGTTTTACCTGGTTTAGATGTCTTGTCCTGAGGCTTGAATTTGCAAACCTGAAAATGTCGCCACATGACTCTTTTTGTAAACAGTCTGTAGCAGTACACACAATGTAGAAAGTTCTGTCCCTCTGTCTTTTTCTTTGGCTGCTTGGATGGTATCAGCTTTCCTTTCTGGTTCTGCAAAACCTCAGTGTTGTGTTCAAAATTTCCTTTGTTTCTGATTAAATCTAAGTGCAGTCGTCTTTCTTTTGAGTTTTTTGGAAAACTGAATGCTTTTGTAACGTCTATTTCATCATTGTGCCTACGTAACAAATGTCTCGACATTTTTTGAACCACTGTTGTACAGTAAAAGCAGTGATGCTTCTTGTTATAGTGTCTTGAACCATCCTCCTTCTTCATAACTGGATTGACAAAGACAGATGCATGGTTTTCAAGATCAACCTCATCAGTGCATGTTTGCTCTACCGTCTCTTCATTCATACAGGTGCTTTCAGCAGAACCATGATTTGTTTCAAAGCTGCTTTGACTGGAGGACTCAAACTGACTCTGACTGGAAGACTCAAATTGACTCTGCCTGGAGGATTTGGACTGGCTCTGTTTTGATCAAGGCTGCCTCGCAACAATGTTACTTAATTGTATTTGCGCATCACAGATGATCTGTACATTGATTTAATAAAAAATGCTTCCTGTTTACATAAACAAATGCATCTTGTGATGGTGCCTCTATAGCAATGTGTGTGCAGTCGACAGCTCCGATTACATCAGGAAAACCGGCCGTCACTACAAATTGCACTTTCATGTCGTCCTGTTCAACTGCAGTGTGGGAATTTGATATATCTGGCTGACATTCGGATGGTTCCACCCCACACGGCTGGCATGTCTCTGCTCACTGTTGACTGGCACAATCCCGGTCGGTCGGCCACCTCCCTCTGAAATGACCCTGTTCCTAGGAAGCCCAGTGTGGCCAGCACCTGTATGGGCACAGGTAGGGCATGGCTCCTGGTCGTATTGCGCTCCAATAATGGCCGCAGCTCCGCGCACAGTTCTAAGCGAATTGCCCTCGGGAACGTAAAGTGGCTGATGATCCAGTCGTCGTCCTGAGGTCTCTTGGCACTGCTCCATTGGTAAAATCCTCCAACAGGTCCAAAGCTGCCGTTGTTGTTAACGGGATCTTCTGCACCATTTTACGTAAACTTTTAAATCCGTTCATCTGATTGCAAACACCTGGGTGTGTTAATTGTTCATCTGTGTATCTCTGATGTGCACATCACTCTGAGGAATTACCTTTTTTTACATTGTTTTTTTTTTTAATTTTTATATTCCCAGCATCACCTCTAGGTGTCGCCAACAACTCAAAAGCAATAGAAACATGGGTACGCCAGTCAAGAAGCTGTTGTGGAGGACCACACATTTCCACGTTCATTTCACTCCTGATACATCTGAACGTGAGCGTGAATAAGTGCGTATGCCAAGTTTTTGTGCGTACGCACTCTTTGTACACGAGGCCCCTGGTGTTTAGACATAAACACAGGAACTTGACAGGAATCATGAGTCTGGAAATACTCACAGGTCACAAAAGTTTGCTCACATAAAATCTGCATTTGAAACAGCATATTAATACTCTACTACTATGTTTAACTACTATCCATGTCCTCAAAGACATCTGGCTTAATGAAGCATTTTCATGTAATAATTATGACATAGAAGATTAGAATATTTTTAAGTTTGTAAAGCAGATTTTTTTGGGCACCAACACACCCGGTTTTAAGTTCTTGTTTCAACCTTGTGTACAGTTTCATTTATAAGACAAAGTTGTGTAAAGTGAAACTAACATCTTTAAAAATCATGTAGTGTAACAATGCATGATCTAAAAAGCTCACCTTTTGACCCACTGGCCATTTTGAGTCACCGTAGTTGTAATCGAGTTCAGTCCCTATTTCGATGTTTTTCACAGCAAACAGACACAAATGGGGCCTCTCGTTCACTATAACATTTTCATGACACAGTTTGGAGATTTGTGGTTGTCATTCACCAATCTTCCAAGGGAGCCATCTTCTTTCTGTAGTTAACAGAATGGGGCTGTTCATAAGAACCTAATTCAGATTAATAGGACTTCACCAGAACTTACAACACAGGACAATGATTTGGAATGAATTGAAAAGCACAAAAACCAGTTGTGTTAGTTGTTAAATATGGGCCAGCGGCCCCTACTCTGAGCTTCTATTGAATTCTCAGAGTTCTCAGCTGACTTAGTGCTCAGTACAGATAAGGTCATTATGGCGGGTGACTTTAATATCCATGTAGATGATGAGAACGACAGCCTCAGCTCTGCATTTAGTTCATTGTTAGACTCAGTTGGCTTCTCTCAGAATGTCAATAAACCAACTCATAGTTTTAACCCTTGATCTTGTTCTGACACATGACACAGACATTGAACATCTGCTTTCCCCAACTCTCTTTTGTCTGATTATTTTTTTAATAACATTTGAATTTACAATAATGGACTAAAGAGCATCTACCAAAGAGTTCATTACAGCAGATGTGTATCTGATAACACAGTAACTCAATTCAAGGAAACTATTATTTACTTTAATGCCAAAATCATCTGGTTGATGGAACTGCAGCTTTACTGCCTTCATCAATTGATGCTGTTGCTCCTTTAAAAAGAAGCCAATGGATCATAGCAGCGCAGCTCCATAGTGTCAGTCACAACTGCGTATTTTAAAGAAGACTCCAAGAACACTGGACAGGCAGTGGCGCTACACTAATTCAGAATGATGGGATGGGGTTTGTTTAGCTTGTTTAAATAATCTTTAAACAACTCCTCTGTAACGTTAGAACTGCATATTATTCTTCATAACCAGAGGAGAACAAGCCCAGGTGTCACAGCTGTGTCCAGCCTTGTGTTTCATTAATGCTCAGCAGTAATACCAGTCTGTCACATGCTCATCACAGCTGTTGCATGCGTATTGTCAAATGCAGAACCTCATGAAACAGATGAAGGACTTGATTTATATAAAGACTACTTCACACCTGTAGGTCTCTTTGCACTAACATCAACAACGACCTCACCTCCACAGCCAATGTGTCCTTTAGACCGCCGCCCAGCTAAACTGCTCAAGCATACCGTCACCTTAATTCCATATTCGATCAGATCAGCGTGTCTTAAACATTCTACAGGCTGACAGGTAGCACATGTAGCGGTGAGGAGGTTGTACCTGGCGCCTCTGGGGCTGAGGAATTAGGGCAATGTGGAAAAACTGCTATTTCTCGAATGGCCACTTGAAGCTGCTTCCAAAATGTTAAAATGTCCAAGTCTGCAGCAGTAATACATGTTTCCAGGCTGGCTAGTAGAAACCTTGGTTTTGATCTTTATAGAAACGTCCCTCGCCAGTGACAGCTGCACAGGCTGAGAGTTTTTATAGACGGGTCTGTGGCCCAGATGTTGACCTGGCTCTCTGCACACTTCACACGACATATGATACATACACAATTAATATATATATCAATTTGATGTTGTATTAAGATTCATATTGTTGTTATTATTATTATTGTAACTTTGGTTGCTATGGCAACGCTGTGACTTTAAACTTTGATTCTGAACTGAATTTGAGAAAAGTGGTGCTTCTCTTGAGCAACACTTGAATGTCTAAGTTACTGTCTTCAGGGACATAGCACAGGCCGTGTCATGTGCTTGTATATTTTGTGGTCACATATTTTTCTGACCTCTGGTACCTCCCTGTTTTTATTACCCTGCACATGTTTGCCTGCCAGACTTCTGATTTTAGATAAGAAACATGCAGGTTATTAAGAAAATATTTTTGGTTTGTTAGTTTGCAAAAAGACATTCAGTCAGAGTTTGAGAGCATGTGTGATTTAATTTAACATCAAAACAGGAATTTATTGTTTCAGCACTGAACAGCAGAATTCCCTTTGCTGAAATGTGTTTAAAGCTACTTTTAAAACATTATTCCCAATGTTTCATTCATGCACCAACACTTCTTATCGTAGGACCACATCGTTAAACGTGAGATTACAGCCACAGCTTGTTGTAAAGTGGACAGACTCAGGATTGTGACAGAGAACAACATCCATCCATCCATCATCTATACATCTTAATCCTCACCAGGGTCATGGGGGGCTGGAGTCTATCCCAGCTGACTCAGGATGAAGGCAGGTTCACCTGGACAGGTAACCAGTCTATCACAGGGCTACACTTAGAGACAGACAACCAAGCACACTCACATTCACACCTACGGACAATTTACAATCACCAATTAACCTCAGCATGTTTCTGGACTGTGGGAGGAAGCCGGAGAATCCGGAGAGAACCCACGATGCACGGGGAGAACATGGAGACTCCACGCAGAAAGATCCCGGGTGTCCTCACCGGGACGCAAACCAGCGACCTTCTAACCACCGAGCCACAATTAAATCTACATTGTTTTGATATAGTGCAATATTGTCCCAGCATCCCTAAACCCTCTCTAACTCAGTGATCACATAGTTGTCAGTGATCTCGTACCATGTCTACCATCCATCACCTGGAACATGAACAGGACTAGACAAAGGGGCTTAGCGTTTGCCATGGGGTGATCAAGACAAACAGTATCGATATTCACCACTAATGTCAAATGCAAATCAAGTTCATGTGATGTTTCCAGACAGATAGATAATGCCTTTTGCACTTTCAATTTAGTGTTTTCTTGTTTTCAGCTGGACAGCTGGTCCTGATGGTGGTGCTGGCACATTGAAGAAATTGTAATATAAACAGTGGATTGTTAAATATCAATGTCAACTAGTCAGTAATTCAGAGATACAATCAGAGTAACCAACAATAAGTGTGTTAATAACGTGTTGCTGCGCTCTGTTCATTGATTCTACACTCATTTATTCAGGTATTATTGTGGTGACAGGGCTACATGACCCTCCATAGGCTCATACCATCTACTGGTGATTACAGCAGTTAAACGATGAGTCCACTGCTTGGCCTTTACATCAACCGATCACCTGAATCTCAATCTGAACTCGTACCATGACTTTTATTGGCAGTGTACTGTGAAGGTATGACGCAGGTGTTGACAACTTTAGAGTAGCGCTGAAAAACTGATGAGACTCTTATAAAAATCCATGAATGTTCACTACATAGCCCATCTTTGATGCTCGTATGACATCCAACGGTGGGCCTGAATCAACGTGTGGCTGCTGGTAAAGGTCTAAGTGTGAATGTTGTACTTTACTGAGTAAAGACACGAATGAAAGACCACAAAAAACATGGTTGGCTGATACAAAGCTAACTTCTATAGTATATTTACAAAAGTGCCATACAGCAAAACAGTGTCACTTCACAAATAATTTCAGTTTTCTGGATGCTTTCAGCAGAAAGACCCCCAGCAGAAGAATCTATTTATTCAGCTCTTGCTGACGTTGGCAATGAGGAAAAAAAAATCTCTCCAACAACAAATGCAAACAGGAGAATTTGTACATTTAAAATTTGTGTAGCAAGAGTTCAGAGGACTCTGGACAAAAGAATACAGGAAGAAAGGAGTTGAGGAGCACGTATCTCCCAGTGGTACAGTCGATGAAACATAAAATACAGAGATCTGAAGGTCCACAGACATGTGAAGCTGCAGCTGCTTCACAGTGTTACAGTGTTGAAATGAAGCCCTCAGGTTTGTTATGAGATGTTTCTGCTCTGAAGGACCATACCAGTGTTTTTCATGTCTTAATCCATTTTAGGATCAGTTTATTACAACTTGGGTCCCAATTCTATAGCTTTGGCAATATTATTTAATAAAACAAAAAACAAAACAGAGATACCATATACTATATACTATAGACGAGGTTTTTAACTTCAAAGTTTCATTTAAGTTCAGTATGCTATGAAATCAGATTGCAGAGAATAAAGCTGCTCACATCAAATAATCTACGACAGTGAACATGTGGTTTTGTTAACATTAAGGGTATTTTTTAGAGAAATGCAAATTTAGAACACAGATTAGGATTAAAGCCCCAAAATGCTTAAATTTACCAGGAAACAAGTTCGCTTCTGGAAAAAACAACAAGGACAAAAAAAAACATTTAACGTTTCTTGTAACATACTAGTTAAATGCAGCACATTTCAAATCTCGGTCACACCAACTTTAAAACAGCCAGAGTTTGACAGAAAACCTGATCACTGCCATTGAAGTGCTCTGAGCAGCTCTGCTCTCTGTCACAGCCCGCATACTGAGCACAGCTTCAGTGAACGATTAGACGCAGACGGATGTTGTTGAAGCTGTTGCCTCCTATTATTTGTGTTGCATCTTAAAAGCCAGTCTTTAAGAAACTGCATTCCTTTTCAACTGAATGGTTTCCTCAATAATATCCAGGTGCAATACATTTCATGGGTGGATTATGTTTAACACCATTTCTTTTCTTTTTTTTTGAATAAATTAAGCTTTGTATTTATTTTGTATTTTATAAACTCCATTGGAGTTGGCAGGAGGTGGTTACCGACCACTAGAAAATCAGCTAACTTGGACAGCATGATCCCAGCTGGCCGGTGTGTTAACGGTTAGTTCACGGTTAGCGGTTAGCCTCGTGTGTCGTCGGTACATTGCCAACCGTCTAGCACTTAAGTTATGCCAAATTCTGGTGTGAACAGACTTTAATTTTATTCACATTTAACAGTTTAGGGGGAGAACGTAACATTCACTAGTATGATCCTATAGCACCTCACCATACATGAAGTCAGACACTGGTCATTTAAAAAATAATTTATACCTAAGTATATTGACCTCCTAGCCAACCGTAGAAAGGAATTACATGTGGCAAAAGAACTGTTACAACTCCACATCTGGTATTCAAAAAGCTGCAAGACAGAAAAAACAAAAAAGTCACAGAATAGCGGCAAAGAGACAAAATGCTGGACTTTAAAGCTTTTGTCTAAATAAAGTTAAAGCACAGGCACAGAAACGTGACAACATGGCAAGCTGTGGGCCCCCTTCTCACCCTGGTGGAGGGTGGGCAGTTTTCTATATGAGCTCCACGGGGCAAGACAGTCATGTAGACAGAGTCGATGAGGCCTCAAGGGAGTCTTCCATCCTCCACTTTCATGCAAGATGCTGTCAATGGTGAAGAGATCCATAGCATTCAAAATATTTACTGTAGTGACCTTTGTAGCTCCATCCTTTAATAACAGACGGGTGCCGTGACACTCTGGTGAACCTCTGAGTGGGAGCACCGGCCAGTGGAAATGCAGACAGACAGGAAACAGTCTTTGCCTGCTGGAGGGGGAAATCTGAACGTTTAGCTGCTTTAAATCAGCGCCAAGGGAGATTGTGTTGCTTTATAAAACCTGCTGTACTCAGCATTCTTTGGGTACAAAAAGTCACTGTTATACCATGGTGTTGCTCTCGCCCACTTTGTCCACATACTGAAAGAAAAGAAAGAAATGGTGTTAAGGACCATCTGGTTGTTTTTCAGCTCTCGTGTGTAAAGCATGATCTGAACTTTCAATGAGATGCAGAGTGTGATTAAACCGATGGCTGGACTGCGCTGTTTATCCTGCAGCATTTCTAAAGGAGAGCATGCGTGACTTGAAGGGACACACCACAGTGGAACAGGACAAACAGAACCACATCCTGACATTTGTGCTCATGTGGTCATTTCTACACTGTGCTTCATTGAACAATACTACATTTGTAGTCTATACACCATATGTATATTTTTTCCAACTGTGTGTTTTTTTTAAATGAGGGTTCAAGAGAAAGGCTGTTTCAGTTCTCTGTATGCGTACACGTGTAGCAGAACTTTGACTTGACTGTGACGTAGACGGCGGGTATAATCCTGCCACTTCAGCTCTGCGCTTCATGCTGTGTTCTCCTCCCTTTCACTATCCGTATGTTACCGTTTCAAAACCCCCTTGACTGTGGGAACGAACAAAAACAACCTGGAAGCAGCAACCTACTGAAAAGTTTCCATTTGGTGAATCTGCAATAAGGCAGGCGTGCTTTCATCAAATGAGCCATTTTAATTAGTTTGCTTCACCACCTGTAAATGTTCCATAAAGCCTCTCCCACAGACACCATTTGACGGTGGCATTGCTTGAATTTCAATTTGATGGCAAAGCGAATATGCACAGTTTACTAAGCATTAAGTTCAACTTTGTCTGTGCATTACGAACTAATCAATCAATCCAATCGTAAGCTCACCTTACAATATTATCTCAGCACTGGCTGTGGGTCTATGGTTTGTTTTTTATATAGACTTTTATTTTGATTTCAATATATGACGTCAGAGTCAGTTCAGAAGGTCGTACGTTCAGTTCAGTTGTTACCGTCTGTGTCCAAAATCAGAAGTGCACCACACTCGGTCTGCCATTTTATTTAAATGTAAAAAGTCTGGTGTGTGAATTTAATCACTACATAGTTCCTCTGATCGACTGAGCGGCTGGTGTAGTGATGACGCAACAGGCTGACACATTACAATACGATGCTTCCTACAGAGTGTGTGTTATATGGGAGGTAATGAACAAGGGGGTGATTTATTAATGCTGATTAAAGACTCAACTTTATGGAAATATCCTCTGCTAGAGTGAGAAACACACATCATCATGTTCATGTCCAGTGGCAGAGGCTGTCTTCTTACTTTATTTAATTTGGTCAAATTGAAGTCAGAATCTTCTTTGTGGGGAGAAACAGCCAAGACAGCAGCTACATTTTAGTCGTGTCACATCATCTAATAGTTCAGAGTAGTTCTGGACAGCCTCCTAAAACAGCCATCGTGTGCTGTCACCTGTGTAAAAAAGCATGAATGGTACTAATGTGTTGTAGAAGCCGATAACTAACGGCCAATAACGTAATAAATTAGCACTTTTGAAAAAGCAATAGGCCAATAACATAATAAGTTATGATGCTATTGGCCAGGATTTATTACGTTATCGGTCGTTATTATGTTATTGGCTTCAAAAATCCTAGTTTGACTTATTACTGAGCGACCATGACAGGTGATGGGCAGGATCTCAAGAGCTAACTAGCATGTTGCTAGTTAGCTTGTCAAGATGTTGCAAGTGACATTTTATGTCAGCGTTATAAGTGGCAATAACTTGGTCTTCATACTCGAATTGTGTTCTCCACAGTTTATAAAACTGTGTATTTTGCTATAAATTCAAAAGTATTAGGTCTGAAGACTGATCCCTTTACTCGTGGTGTGTGCCTTTAAGGCCAGATATGTAAACTAAGATGAAAAAAACAAAATAAAAGGGATTACAAGTTCTTGAAAATAAAATGTTTTCCTTCTATGACGAGGCATGTTAGACATGTTAGCATGCAAGGGAAAATCGGCAGTGACTGACCACGACTGCTGATTGTCCTCAGAGCCTTACGAAGGCTTTAATAAAAAATAAAAACAGAGAGACATTCACCTCAAAACAAAGCTTCCCACACAACAGCATGGTAGAAGCATGTGTAGTAGCCACAAACTAAATATGTGTGGTTTTAAGTGATAGTCCCTATTGAACTCCCTTTTTGTGTTGGAAATACCACAACATCCTCACCATGTATCCTGAGATTGTGTGTCTGTAGCTGAGTAACATGGGCAGCAAGTGGGTTGCTACTCCAGGCAAACTGACTGTGAGTTTACTTAATCCAGCTGTGAAGTGCAGAGTTTAAGCTGTCATTTGATTGTGGCAGTTTGGTTAATCTGTTGTGGTTGAGGAGTTTGAACAGGGTGATTAATGAACAAGAAAAAGAGCCATGCTGCATGTAAACATAGCAGAGCTGCAGGGCTGCTGCAGCGCTGGTAGTACTCACTGCACTGATGAAGGGCAGGTTTAGAATGGAGCCGAGGACTGGTATTCTTCTGATAAAGCCTACAACCACTGGGAAGAAACCTCTGCATATGATGACAGTGAAATGAGACAGAAAGGAAGAACAACGATTAACAAGGACATATGATAACATGTAAACACTTGTTCAGACGGTCTGATAAAATGGTCACTGTGTCAGAAAAGTGATTCCTGACTCTGATCAATCACAGTTCGTCATCCTTCATGATCTGTGTGACGTCACAAAGAAACAAGAAAGAAGTCTGGGGCACCTTTCATTGAAAACTAGAATGCAAACAAGTACGCCGTGTGTTTAGAAAAGCCCAAAGAGCGAAAGACAAAATCCTCTGGAACCTGTTTATGGTTTGCATGCAGAGGACAACTGAAGAACAATCATGACTTAAAATGCTTTGGCATGTTAGTAGTTCTTGGTTGGCATCTCAGGTGTCTACAAACTTGTAATCAGTCAGTCGGCCTGTTTATAGGGTTACAGGTGGTCACTGTGCTGTTTGGTGACATGATGTGGACCACACTGAACATGGACCAGAGGAAGCCAAGGAGACAGTTGTCTCAGGAGGTTAGACAGAACATCGCAGAGCAGCATGTTAAAGGTAAAGACTATAAGACCATCTCCAAGCAGCTGATGTTCCTGTGACTACAGCTGCACAGATCATTCAGAAATGTAAGATCCATGGGACTGTAGCCAACCTCCCTGGACGTGGCCGCAGGAGGAACATTGATGACAAATGGAAGAGACGGATAATACGAATGGTACCAAAAGAGCCCAGAACCACCTCTAAAGACATTAAAGGTGAACTCCAAGGTCAAGGTCCATCAGTGTCAGAACCCACCATCCGTCATTGTTTGAGCCAAAGTGGACTTCATGGGAGACGACCAAGGAGGACACCATTGTTGAAATGTCATTGGGAGAATGTCCTCTGGACAGACGAGACCAAACTGGAACGTTTTGGCTCATCAGCTCTATGTTCACAAACATGAAGCATATGAAGAACAGAACACTGTCCCTACTGTGGAACATGGAGGAGGTTCTGTTATGTTCTGGGGTTGCTTTGCTGCATCTGGCTCAAGGTGTCTGAATCTGTGCAGGGTCCAATGAAATCTCAAGACTATCAAGGTAATCTAGAGAGAAATGTGCTGCCCAGTGTCAGAAAGCTTGGTCTCAGTCGCAGGTCATGGGTCTTGCAAGAGGATAATGACCCAAAACACACACAGCTAGAAACAGCCAAGAATGGCTCAGAGGAAAACACTGGACTGTTCTGAAGTGGCGTTCTATGATCCCTGATCTAGATCCTATTGAACATCTGTGGAAGGAGCTGAAACATGGCGTCTGGAGAAGGCAGCCTTCAGACCTGAGACACCTGGAGCAGTCTGCTCATGAGGAGTGGACCAGAACACCTGCTGAGAGGAGCACAAGTCTCATTGACAGCTAGAGAAATGGTTTGATTGCAGTGATCACCTCAAAAGGTTGTGCAACAAAATATTAAGTTAAGGGTACCATCATTTTAGTCCAGGCCTGTTTCATGAGTTTATTTATTTTTTTAAATAATTCTGTTGAACCACAGTTCAAAAGCAATGTCTGATTTTCATTGGTTAATTTTCATAGAATTTTTATTTATTATTATTTTTGTCAGATTCAAGTTATTTCTTTAACTGATCCCTTTAAAAAAAAAGAAATGAAATGTCTTCAAGAATGAAAAAGTCCATCCCTTCTGCTGAAGCACTTAGACTTCCCATGACACAGATGACGAAGAATTTAGACCGACTTGTTCTCACATACTTGCTGCAATAAATCAGAGGTACTGCTGCAGGGAACTGAACCAAGTTCTGTAGTGTAGTGTTGGCTGTAGCGCCCACCATTACTGCTGCAGCTTTTTAAGTTGTTTAGATCAAGTGACATCATTAGATAGAGGACCGCCTGAATGCAAACGAGGTGAACAAAAGTTCACACTATATTTGCCACTTGATAACGAAGAGCTGAAGGCCTCATTAAATAACTGACAACAGGTGTCAAAACACCTGAGCTGCATTTGGGAGAGCCTGGAGAGAGCAATACTGGCCTGGTAGTGACTGAAAGTGCTAGAATAACCTGGTCTCTGCTCAGAGACTGTCTCTCTCTTCATTTTTGCCCGATTCTTTTCTCCCGTACATACTTCCCTCAGTAACAGCGACAGACTATTTAATTTCAGTGCTGACGATCCATCAACCCTGCTAATGGTTGGATACCTTGAAACATGCTTTTCTGATATTAAGAGCTGGATGTCTTGTGGCTTTCTTTAACTCACCAAGGAACAAAAACAGATATTTGCCACTTTCAGTCTACCGCATGAAATAACTTCCTTTTACCTGAACAAGAGGAAAAAACCATAGATCTCCAACACAACGCCGATGATAGGCCAGCCAATCAGCACCACAAACACTCCTCCCAGGAAGAAACTGGTGGCCTTCATCTTGTGTTTCTGGAAGAAGAAGCGGAAGGTCCTTTCCAACCCGATGACAAAGGCAAGTCCAGCAACAAACAGGATCTGTAGGGAAGAAGCAGGTGGTTAAAAATTAGCGAGTGGATCGATACTGCAAGAGAATGAAGGAAAAGAAATCTTTCACAGTATCATGAGAAATATCAATAATAGGAAAAGAGCCAGAAATGTAATCTGATATTATTGATGAATAATAAAAGTATAGATATGAAGACATTATAGATATGTAGCCAAACTGAACAATCTAAAAATGAGGGTGCTATGAGACAATCTTAATGACAAATTTGAAACGGTCGACAGAGAAGTCAGCAAATTACCCAGAGGCATGAAGCCATACATAGTCACAAAGCAGGGTGTTTGATTTTATGATAATTAAACACAAACAAGTTACACAGATTACACTTTCAAAACAGGCCCCAAAGTCCAGCGCTGATGCAACAAAAGTCATTAGTGAGACTTCGTTCTATTTTTAAACCCAACAGAAAGAAGCTTTGGCAAGTCTCAGAAGAAAACCCAGACGGTGTCACAGTGAAGACGTGGACATCTGAGAATTAGGAGGAATCTGGATCTGGAACTGCATTATGAGAGCTGGATCCAGTGTTTTCAGCTTGACCTTATTCTGACAGTGAGAGGTAAACCAAATGCTGTTTGCGGTACAGAAACCCAGTTGTTGAGAAAGAAAGTGAAGCTGCTCAATACTTCAGAATGTGAGTGAAATGTGAGGAACAAGCCAGTTAATTCTGTAACTGCTGAGCTGATGGTGGTGATTTCAACCCACACTTCTATGACACCACAAACCTGGACGTGACACTGATATAATCACATGAGACTTTCCAGATTCTGCAACATGTGGAGAACACGGGGCACCTGTGGATTCACCAGCATTACCAGTAGCACCAGTCCAACGGTAATACTCACATTTCCGATGGCCAGAAGTGCTTTGTCAAAGAACAAAATCATCCCAAAGAAGAGGAAAAACACGCCGAAGCCTGTTAATCCCATTCCAATCTCTGCAGAACACACACACACACACACACACACACACAGGTCACATTAGCAACACAACTGAGTTTTCACAACAAAATGAAGAGACACGTTTAGTTTAACAGTGATTAACACTCCTGCCTGTTTAGCTCCAGAACACTCAAAGTGAAGTGAACGACAACGTGAGACCTGCAGTGTTGTGTGTGTGTGTGTGTGTGTGTGTGTCTCTGTGTGTGTGTGTGTGTGTGTGTGTGTGTGTGTGTGCTCCAGTGAAACTCAAGGTCCTGTGCTCTATGGAGGAACACTGGACTGTTTACATGTTCAGGTGTTTCAGGTCCACACCACCATTTGTTTTACAAGCAAATATCATATCAAAGTGCCATTGTATTCCTGCGCACACTCAAACTTAGAACGGAATAAATACAGGATTTATGACTGATATATTCTCAAAAACACACATAAACAATGAAGAAAACAAACAAACGTAAATGTGTGTGTAAGCAGAATCGCGTTGAAGCTGCTTGGAAGTCGTGGTATTGCTAGGAGTGAGTTAGTAGTCAGGTTCAGCTGTTTGGCCCACTGTAGGAAAAGCCCCTAAGAGAAAAATGAAAGCTAACTTTCCTAGCACAGAATGCTAACTGCTAGCTAGCACAGCTGCCTGCAGATGAAGCCGGTTCGGTGGAGAGAGGCAGCAGCAAACTGCAGCAGCGCCTCCGCAGCAGAAGCTCTTACTTTGGGAGTCCGTTAGCGAAATCATCCTGACGCCAGGTAAATGTGTGGAGACACAACAGAAGCAGACGAGGAACTCTAACTAAACAAAAAACCTCTAAGTGCTCTTTTAAATAATTTGGATGACAGCTGCCACTGCAGCAACAGCCACGTCTTCCGGAAACACACCTTCTCGCAACGTCGTCTTCCGGAACATTGCCGTGGCGCGTTCAAGGCTTCAACGTTCCTTCTTTGCTAGTTTAATTAACAATCTCATCATCTACACTTTCACTCATATACCGTGTATCCACTCTACTGGTTTGTCACACACTTACTGGGGTAAATATGACACGAAAGTTGACTGAAAATGAGAAATATTTTAACTCTGACTGAATGTGGTTCTTGAATGCATCGCATGTACATAACGGTATTTTGTCCTGTGTTTATTCTGCCAGGCAGCTGGGCTCTAGACATTGATGACATACTTTTGCTTTATAACACACTTTTAATGTTTTCCGTTTAACACGAGCTTCAAACGTATTTTTAAAAGATACACTAAAAGACCCCATGGTCGATAAGGTGCAAATCCGCCAGACTGATGATCATTTGTAGGAGCCTGGCAGACTAAACCCAGGGCTAATGTATGCCTTACTCAGTCCTGTGTGTTTGGCGGCGCGTTGTGTGTCTGCTATAGCAACCGAGGAGAGGCTTCAGCAACAAGAAGGGCAGTGCAGGAGCTCCTGAATGGTTAGTTGTGTTTTGTGCTTTTTCAAAGTCCTGACCCAGACGTCACAGCGCTAAAGTTGTGTCCAGGTAGCGAAGCTTAGCTACTTTCACTAGTGAGGGAGGCAGAGGAACGAAAGTGAAAGGCTGCTTCAGCATCGTGCTTCAACGCCCTGATTTGGTTTGAATAAACATTAAGAAGCTGAGAGCTAGCTAGCGACGACCTTTCTGCTCCCACTGGGATGAACCAGCTGCGACACTACAGCTCAGGTTAGTTAGTCAGGGGCAGCTGTGTGCTAATAGCAGCATTAGCCAACAGGAGAGATGCAAAAAACATGATTCCCTCCTTTTTCTTTCTGCCTTACAGGGAATAATATCAACAGCTGTGACAGTTTGAAGTTCTGTCCGATCGAATCCGTCTGAGAGCATGGATGGTGGAACTGCAGGTGAGTGTTTTTCCATACATGAGGCAGAGAACATTTAGCCATTGAACTGTTCACGCCAGTTCTGTTTGCACAGTTTGTGAGCAGAGCCTCAGTAAAGACCAAACAGTGCTGAGTTGTAAACAGAGTAAGGCTGGTAGTCCTGCAGGGGTTTGTATCTGACAGGATGTTGGGCCTGATGGCAGATAACAGGGGCACAGCTCCACAGGGAGGCCAGGTGCAAAGATAAAGAGTGAGGTCATTAGACGTGGAGGTGTGATCCTCAGAGGACGAGTACCTGTGCAGGTGTGAGACCTGGCAGTCTTCTCTGTTCACACTAACAACACAAGTCCACTGAGAGAGCACGCTGAAATCATCAGAATCAGAATCAGCTTTAATGGCCAAGTACGTACACAACATACAAGGAATTTGGTTTCGGCTGTTGGTGTCGCCCTGGGAGTTTGCACGAATAATAGAAATAGGAAAATTAAAAAATAAAATAAAGTAAAATAACTAAAGAAAGAAAAGAATAAAATACAATAAATATTAATAAAAAATAAAACAAGATATTAAGACAAATATATACAAGTATTTACACATCTAGTAGAAAATGGTATATGTACATTAGTGCAAATAGCAGTTGTGGCTCAGCTGTTCAGTAGGGTTATGGCAGTGGGATAAATACTGTAAAATCATGTCTGTTACAGATACAACACATCATATCAGAATTAAGGTCCTGGAGTTGACCTCATCATTTCTGATTAGGTCTTGTTGGACACACAGTCATGTAGCTGCAATATAGCTGCTGAGAAACATGAAACTGTCTCATCACTCATCAAAGTAAATATTGTCAGACACATTATATGAAGTGAATGTAAGGTAAATTAATGACGTGTTTCAATGATTCCATCACAGAAATATAAACATTATAGGAATCATTGAAAATCAATACCACCGTGATATTCATGGTCTTTACAAATGAATGGAAATGATTCTACAGCTGTTCATACATACGTTCATAGATAGATAGACTGCTCCAGAAACTGACTGCATAGATCCCTATCATGAAGCCAGTGTGCTTTCAGGACTACGACTGGGTTCCTGCAACAAATTGTGTTGTGCCAATATATTTTAGTCTCCTTTCCCGAGACGACCTAGAACCTGCATGTGCAGTAACCGTGGCCTGTTGGCATCAGACGGCCAGTTTCCAACAACTTAAAGAAACTCATTTGGTTTTGAAGTGCCAACGTTTGACATTTCAATACAACATTTAAAATTTCAAAGTAATTTTTACCGTTTAAATTCCACTTTCACCCAAATTTTGACTGTAAACCCAGAGTGTAATTTAATGACATATTGTGTACCCAAATGGAAAAAAAACTGATAGGAAGGAACAGTAGCAGTATTTAACCTCTGGTGTTTGCATTGTCAGAAGAGAGTCTTACCATCATTAAAAAAATCCATATTGACATCAGTACGAGTCTGGAATTAGTTAATTATCCAATATATAGAGCAATACGTTAAAATGTACGGAGTAGTGAGAGCGCCAAATTACAAAAATAAATCAATGAAAGAATAATAAAATAAAAGTGGAAATAAAAAGAAGAATAAATAAAATAAAAAAATAAATAATGTGGCAAATGAAGCAATATTAATCCAAAATGAATCCATAAAAAGAAAAGTCTTAAAAAAAGAGAAATATAAAGACAAATAAATAAAATAATAAAATGTATTTATTTTTATGTGTTTGTTATTTTTTATGTAGTTATTATTTGTTTTGCTTTTGCTTTTGCTTTTACTTTTGCTTTTACTTTTACTTTTACTTTTACTTTTACTTTTACTGACTTACTTACTTATTTATTTATTTAACTTGCTGACATATTTCTGGTGCTTCTGGTCAGATGTCCAGGCAGAGTTGGACTCTGTTGAGGCTGAGCTGGAGGTGGTGGAACTGCAGATTGCAGAGCTCCTGCAGAAGCAGACTGAGCTGACATCTCGGAAAAATGCACTGCTGCAGCATCTGGAGGAGGCCTGTGATGCTGCACAGCCGTCATCCTCTTCGTCCTCGTCTTCGTCAAAGTCGTCTGGAGCTGATGTAGTAATGAGCAAGCAAGAGCTGCAGCGCTATGATGGCACAGGTACTGGAGGACATGGCTCAATCACTAGCTCTTGTTAGTTTTAGTGTTTGTTTGCTGCTTGACACTATTTGCTTCTTTTCATTTCAAAAATAGCCTGAAAATGTAATTTGAGTTGTGCTGACCAGCGTTAACTCCTCGTGTGTGTTAGATTTTGCATGGTCCAGAGAGGTTGAGCAGCACCTGAAGGACTCGTTCCATCTCTCCAAGTTCCGACCGCTGCAGCTGAGAGCTATCAACCTGAGCCTGACAGGCCGGGATCTGTTCCTGGTGATGCCTACAGGAAGAGGAAAGAGTCTCTGTTACCAGCTGCCTGCAGTCTGCTCCAAGGGTACAGTTAGACACAAGTACATCCTGTTGGCACAAAGCCCAGGCCACTTCCACAGTACGCAGAGTGCTTCTGTTTATTCTTTGTGCACATACACATTCGACTCATCTGTCCTACTGTAATCATGTGTCAGGGTTTACGCTGGTCGTCACTCCCCTGGTGTCCCTGATGGAAGATCAGATCATGTACCTGAAGTCCATTGAGGTGTCGGCTGTCATGCTGAATGCATCCAGTAGCAAGGTAATGACTGACAGTAACATTCTACTTGTTATTTCGCTGAAGGTTACCTTTCAGTTCCTACGAGCTTCAGACAACCAACTGGACATCACCATTAGACCTCTGAAGACATTTTACTCCTCGTCCAAGAGGCTTCTCAGACAGTTTCAAGAAATTAAAAGAGAAGTCCAGTTTCTTTTTACTGAAGCTCCTGAGATTACTCCGAGGGCAGCTGTGGCTCAGATGATGCAGCGGGTTGTCCACTAATAGCAAAGATGGTGGTTCAATCCCTGAGCTGTCCTCGGGCAAGACAGTGAAGCTGAAGTTGCTCCAGATGACAGGCAGCACCTTGCATGGCAGCTCTGTCACCATCGGTGTATGAATGCATGAGTGAATGAGAAACACAGTAAAGCGCTTTGAGCACCGCTAAGGTGTTCTGGTAGATTAATCGTAGCAACTGGACCTGCTTGAGTTCCTTGAAGACGTTCCACCTTCATCCAAGAGGCTTCATCAGCTCTGACTGACTAGTTGGGAGTTCCACATACTGATATCCTGAAGGAGACATTAACACCTGAGTTTGGGTTCCAGTCGGGGGTTTGTTGCTCCTCCCCCTCATTATAAAAGTCGTTAGTGCTCCCCCTGTCACAGTGGGGTTTGTTAAGGTCTTCTGTGGCTCAGTGTGGATGTGGTTTCATCTTCCTGGGAAGAGTTCTTAAGACTGAAAACTCCATGACCTGGATGACTGAGAATCTTCAACCTGTTGAGGTCATTTCACAATACAGATAACATGTCAGCAGTGTTTTACTGTCTTTGTCAAACATAGTTGTACTAAAACGTAGACGGTGTGATATAAGTGTTGCTGATGCACAGTGCAGGTCACTTTAACTTGGTCACCACTGTGCTGATGTCAGGCTGCGGGTCCAGCGCCTCACGGGACTTATTTTACTTTGCTTCTGACTCTCAAATGGACTCTGAAGTGTGTGTGTGTGTGTGTGTGTGTGTGTGAATTTGAATTAAACTGTGTTTGAATATTGCCATACTGTCCACAGCTGCCTAATTGCTTCTTAAATGATTCACAGGTCATTATAAGGGATCCTCATTTTTACTGTACAACACAAACTGCCATGTTTATGTCATGGTTCTTTCTCTTATTGGATATATGAGACGGTAATGAGCCAAAATCTGTGGCTGAGTGGCTCTTCAATGCTTTCATCTACCACTGTTGTACCGTCATCTAAACCAGAGCGTTGGATTGTATAATCTCTGATGAAGCACAAATCAAAGGCAAACACACCCTCTATGCTGATAATCCCAAGCATCTGTTTTTATGTTAGACTATTTTAGGGGAAGAATTTTCAGGTGTCATATTATAAAAAAGTGGTTTTGACAGATTCTTTTAATCATTTTTTTTTTTTAATTCTTTTTTTAAAAATGTGGTTACAGGAGCACGCAAAGACAGTCATGGCTGGAATGATTGATCCAAAGACCCCTTTCAAGCTGCTTTACGTGACTCCAGAGAAGATTGCCAAGAGCAAGCTGCTAATGTCTCGTCTGGAGAAAGCCTACAATGCAAACCTGCTCAGTCGCATCGCTGTGGACGAGGTGCACTGCTGCAGCCAGTGGGGTCATGACTTCAGGCCAGGTGAGGGGCTTCACAACCACACCTCCGATTGGTCTAAGCAAAAACAAGCTGATGTCAAAGGTTGCCCGACTGATGTGCTGAGTATATGTGTATGTGTGTGCATCTGGTAGATTATAAGCTGCTGGGCATCCTCAAGAGGCAGTTCTCCAAAGTCCCTCTGCTCGGCCTCACAGCCACAGCAACCAGCAGCGTCCTCAAGGACTGCGAGAAGATCCTGTGTGTGTCAAAGCCAGTCACACTGACTGCCTCCTTCAATCGAACTAATCTGTACTATGAGGTAGGTCTGACCACCACACTCAGCCATGTACACGCATCAAACACATGCTGAGCACACACCTGCACACCTGCTGGAGCGAGCGTTGCACTGCTCTGTGTCAGCTTGTGCAACGTGCAGGTCAAAGCAGCATCGTGGCATCTCTTCGCTTTAGTTTAGTTTAGTTTTAAGTTGATTATGCATCTGTCTGCTAGCCATTAGCTTCATTGCTTGTCTGTTTGCCATTATCTACGAGTACGCAAAACTCATGGACAGGTACATCAGAGAACTGCACAAAGTCACATTTAGAGACAGTTTTTTGAGGCAGGTAAGTTGTATTTTTTCTGAAAAATGTAAACATCCAGTGGCTCATTGGCCATTATTCTGCCAGTCAATGCAGTCAATAACAAAACAAAAAGATGAATACCAGTCAGTGTCAGTGCTGCTCCTTTGTAAGACTGAAGAGTTAAACCTCAATTATAAATACATTTACAAGAATGCAAATGAAGACCAGTGCATCACATATAGGATTACCCTAAATGTAAATTTGATTTATTTGAACCTGGTGTATTGTTCTATTCTAGAGATTCAGGAAAACGAGGATAAAATAAGCTAGATAAATAATTCCAATAAAATAAATGTGCTAAAATATCTATCATTGAAATGGCGATAGATATAGCAAATAAATAAATTTGATTTATATACATTTAAAAAGTAAATAAGATGTGATAAAAATGAAATAATAATAAAGTGTACATTAAATAGACTAAAATATGTACATAGGTAAGTAAATAGAGAAATAATAAATCCAGTTCGTTCTAAGAAGAGTCATAAATAAAAGAGGTCAAGAAAATGCTGCTTCACTGTATGTTTCTGTTCTGGGTTTAGGTTTAATTATAAAGCCACAACCAGAAGACCTGAGGGTTCCATAAGGTTCACGTATGAAGGACCAAGACCATTAAGAACTGTATAAACTAATAAAAGCATCCTAAAATCAAGTCTAACAAAGACAGGTAACCAGTGCAGAGACTTTAAAATCAGTTTAATGTCGGCTCTCTGTCTGGTCTTGGTCGGCTGCCGAGCTCTGAAGTGGTTGGAGTGGATGTGTAGTCCTCTGAGGGAGACCGGTTCCATCTTCAGCCGCAAATCTGAGCTCTCAAATCTGAGCTTATGTTGAAATCAGATCATCACCACCATGTTGAGTTGACAGTAATGTAAACAGGCGTATTCTGCATTGGGTCTGTATTTGTCCATATTAACAGCAAGACTACAGCATCACCATGAGGTCAAACTGGAGAAAACAACACAACCTGCTCTCACTTACCTCTTGTGATTTAACATTAATACCAAGAGCTGCTTTTGGAGGACATTATTAAAGATAATGCTTCGTTGCAACTTGCTTGACAAGTGAAAAAAAAAAAATCTAAGAAACTTGTACGTGGATCTCTATGTCTGAATACTCACTCATACCTGTAACCGTTTTTATCCCTCAGGTTCGTATTAAAGATTCTGACAACGATGCATCAATAAGCGACATTACTTCTCTGATCAAGAGCAGATACAAGGACCAGTCAGGTACTATGACAAGAGACTGCTGTGTCACAGAATGAAATGCACATAATGTGTACATAAAGTGTGTTTTGAGAAGTGCCTAAATAGATCATTTGAATGCACATGTTTACACAAAGCAGTCATATTTCCTGACGTGTGTGTGCCACAGGGATCGTGTATGTGTTCTCTCAGAAGGATGCAGAATCAGTGGCAGCTGAACTCCAGAAGCGAGACATCCAGGCGTACCCCTACCACGCTAACATGGACCCTGATGACAAGTCCCGAGTTCACCGCAAATGGACCTCCAACAAAATCCAGGTACTGAATGAGCGCAAACGCTGGGATTTCTAATGTGGGAATTTAATTAAGCTTATAAAAATGTTGATTACGGGGTGACCAAGGCGTCATTTACAAATAGCTTGTTTTCTCTGACTAGCAGACCAAAGCTCTAAAGTATTTATTTTACACAATATAAAAAGAGGAAAACCCACTGGAAGACCTGAAATTAGAAAATATTTTGATTCACTCTCAATTTAAAAAACAAAAAAACAAACCCAGATTAATCTAGGTGAGTTATTTTTCCAGTTTAACAGAAATGGATCATTTCCTGTCAATGGTATAAAGAAGATACAAACTGGAGCTAGAAGCTCCGCCAAAAATACCGATGGGCTGCACACGCGGCTTCATCTTGAGAGGCAGCTGGATTCTCATAGAATTTACAAAATCACTCAGTACCTAAACACACAGGATGAAGCCGAGCCTGACGAGGAACTGCTGACAGCTACATGTGTGCTTTAGGTGTGACGAAAGTTTAAGTTAGGCCATGATCCATGGTGATAGACAGACGGCTCATCCAGTGACCTGCCAGATGTCATATCTGAACATGTGACAGTACGCCAGTGTGTTGTCGTCTAGGTGGTGGTAGCCACAGTGGCATTTGGCATGGGCATCGACAAGCCTGATGTCCGGTTTGTTATCCACCACACCATCAGCAAGTCCATCGAGAACTACTACCAAGAGAGTGGACGTGCAGGTAGACACCTTAACCTTTCTCTCCAATCTGAATACCAACACTATGAGTAACACTGCTCTTGTATTGATAGCAAAAAAAAAGTCATTTTATGTCTTTTCCTGTCTGGTATGTTCAGGTCGAGACGATCGTCCAGCAGACTGCATCGTCTATTTTGGCTTCGCTGATGTCTTCAGGATCAGCACCATGGTGGTAATGGAGAATGTTGGTCAACAGAAGCTGCTGCAGATGGTCGACTACTGCCAGAACGTTGACAGGTAACGCACAGTGACGGTGACTGTGGCTTAAACAGCACAACCTGAATGTGTCTAGACTCTCATGTCTGCTGTGTGAAGGTGTCGACGCTCCCTCATGGCTGTTCACTTTGACGAGGTGTGGGACGATGAAGGATGCAACCAGATGTGCGATGCATGCCGCCATTCAAAAGGTGTGGGTGTGTATGTGAGTTTAATAACATTCCTGGCTGCATGTGTGAACCATGTAGGTCACATTGTGTAAACTGGAGCTGGTGATCTTCTGACCGCTACACTTCTAGATTACACCAACGTGGACATTACAGAGTACGCCAGGCAAGTGGTGCAGATCGTGGAGCTGGCAACATCCATGGATGAGAAGCTGACCCCCCTGAAGCTGGTGGAGGCGTGGATGGGGAAAGGCCCAGCCAAGCGCCGCAAGATGATCCAAACCACTACGCTGCCTCGGCACCAGGCTGAAACCGTGATTGTTCGCTTGCTGCTGCAGGGATACCTCAGGTGACCTTGTGTTCTGTGTCTGTATTCATTTTTTCATTTGATATTGAGGTTTTTTTAACTAAGACAAACGTGAAGCTAAATTATTGGGTCGTTGGCAGTGTTTCTTCTAGGCAAAGTAGGACGGGTTGATTAAATATTTCTATATTAAATTTAATCCTTTATATTTTTCTGTCCATGCCACAGTCAGTACTATTCACACATTGCAAAAGACAGTTTTGCTGAAAAGCCGCAACATTCTGTGTAACTTCATTTTGAAATTTTGAAAAGAACACAGTGGGCCTCGTGTCTTTCTGCGTGGAGTTTGCATATTCTCCCTCTGCAGCGTGGGTTCTCTCTGGCTTCCTCCCACAGTCCAAAAACATCCATCCATTATCTACACCTTAATCCTCAC
>NW_007577746.1:541796-585059 GCF_000690725.1 Stegastes partitus | reverse complement strand
CCTAGTGAGGATTAAGGTGTAGAGATGATGGATGGATGGGTTTATTCTGTCTGTCTGGGATCTGTCAGGCTCAGTTTAGTGTAAAAGCTGGAGGCAGGGGGAGACTGCTAGCTCAGCTCAGACCTTAAATGTCATGAAGACACACCTTTGGAGATGCCACATGCAGTCACTGCACCGAGGACTTGACTTCCACAATGAACCAGACAAGGTTTGCTGATCTGACACACCTGCTGGCTGCACAATATCAGTTCCTCCAGCAACCCTAGTGAGGATTAGGGGTGTATAGATAATGGATGGACACAGTGGGCCTTATGCTGTTCAGAAACACAGGCAGAGGGGTTGGTCTAACTACAAATGATCTAGAACTCATATCAGCTTTCAATTGCTAATAGGTCTCAGCTTTAAAGACCAAAATTTAAATCTCAGATTGTGTGAAGTCTTATGTCTTTCCCCAGTAACCATGATGTGCAAGGCTGAATGAGCAAGACCAATATGATTAATACACTTTTATATATTGTAAACCATGTGAAGAAAATCACCAGGAACAGCTGTAGTACAAGAAATAATGTGACTGTGACCTGTCACGGTGGGTTTAGAAACAGAAAATAAACAAGCAGCTGAAGGTACCAGTTCTGAAAGACCAAAGCTGCAGGCAGTGAGAGCCAGACTGGGTCGGAGCGTAAACTATGAATCAGCTACGGGGTGTTGGGGGATTTGCTAAAACAAGTCTCTTGGACTAAAGGATCTACTGCTAACATCTTGGTGGCTGATACCACGGGGGCCTTCAGAAGTTTAACCTGAGTGGGTTGGAGTTGTGTTAGCAGCATCAGACAGGCCGTCTGCAGGGCTGGTCATAATGCTTCAGCCCCTCAGTGTATTTTTCCACAGTGGTTCTGTTGGAGTGGAAGCAGTTGAAGCATCTGTCTATATTTCACAATTTAGGCATATTTAAAATACTGAAAAAACAAAAATTCCAGTTGATTAAATAATTCAACACGTGGCCTGTCCTGGTAGCTAGCAAAAAGTGCAAACAACAAATACAGGCTCAAGTAAAGGTTTCCCTCTAATCGCTTCGCCATACTACAAGGCCACATCATATCCACAGTCCCAAGATGGTGACGTTTAGTAACTGAAGAGAACATTTATTGGATGAACTTGTACACTGCTCTAAGTCATCCCCATTATGATGGACAGTCAGACTAAGTATACTCAGCTCATGGACACTTGGTTTGGACTCATACTTTCCTACAGAGCTCCTCTGCAGCTTTTGAAGTAAAAGTTAGTCTACCTACTGTGGGATTTTGAACTCCAGACATTTAGGACTCACTGCACTGTCTTTAACTCAGGACTTACCAGTGCCCTGCCTGCAAAGACTTTTGATCTCCTCCTGTTAGATGTATTGGCTGTAAAGACTTTCTGACACAGGTGTGTAATTCTTCCTCGTCTGCTCTTCTGGTTTCTGTTTGCTGGCGTCAGAGAGGACTTTAGCTTCACTCCGTACACCACCTACTTCTACGTGAAGCTGGGCCGCAAAGCGCCTCTGCTGAAGAGCCAGACTCTCACAGTGAGCATGAAGATGAGGACGGCAGGGACTGGAGCTGCTGTGGTGAGTGTGTGCTGGCCACAGTGACACTGTGCCCGTTACATTCTACCTTTGTCAAAAGCAAACTAAACACTATGTTAACATACGAATTCTGGCCATCCAAGTCATTCCCTCTTATGTCCAGATAACATGAGTTTTTGAAAAGCCAGAATAAGCTTTAGACCTTCTTCTAATATCTAGTTCAAGGATTCAAGGCCTTTATTGGTCACAAACACAGTTATACATGGTATAAGGTGCAGCGAAATGCGTTGTGGACCTGTTCCACACCGAAACAATAATAATAAGATAAACAAGAGTTTAGAATTAAACACACAAGAAATAAGTCTCTCTAAATGTCTAAAAGTCTAAATGAGTATATATATATATATAGAGAGAGAGATATAAAAAAACATAAGCAAAAATAAATAAATTGAAACGGTGCAAGAGGAGATTAAAAAATACAATAAATCCAGAAAACAGTAATATTATATACATGTTTATCTGCATAGTTTAGGTGTTTGGTCTTCTGCAGTCTTCTGCAGTTTCTATGTGGTTACTGCTGAATACTTGTGTCCTACTGGACCTTTAATTAACAAACATTCAGGAAAACTGTCAACATAACTTGCAGCAGGTCTTACCAGCAGATAACTTGTTTTATTTGCTACTAATTAAGACGAAATCTACAATCAGACTTTGTTAGTTGCTGCAAATTCTTTTTACATCCTGGAAACGTGGTCTAGTGTCAGACTGCTGGTCAGTTAGTGTTCAGAGAGACGTGCTGGCCATCATATATGACATCATCATTCCAGCAGAGGTCAGGCTCTTCTTTCTAGACGCCCACGACGCTTTGTTCTGTATCTCCTGTGTTTGTGTATTCAGTGTATTTCTTCCAATACTGTCTGCTCTCTTTTTAAAGTCTCTCTAACCAATCCTCCTTCTTCCGATGTGTCTGATGTGTCTTTCCTCCATCTCACTTTAAAACGTTTTCACATCTTTTCTTTATATCTCAAAATGTCCATAGAGGTAAGTGACAATTGAATTGAAGATTAATTTTGTCAGTTCAAAAGCCTGTTTGTCCACATTCTGATGGCAGGATGTTTGTGTTTTCATTTCATTTTTAACAACCTGCAAAAGAGGAATAATCATCACGTGACCTCCACACAGCTGCTGATTCAGATCATTAATACTCTAACTTGATTAATCATAGATGTATAGATCTGTGTAGGTCCTCTAGTTTCCACTGCTGCCCTGCACACAAGAAAACATATTGTGGTTGTATTTTTTGTTTCATATGGCATGCTGGTTAGGAAATTAAATATATATATTATATATAACAGTCTGAATATATGGAATGAAAGTTTGAATATGTATCATGAAATTCAGGAATACATTATATATATTCAGACTTTAATTATATATATTCAGAGATTCATGATATATATAATTTCCCAAACGGCATGCCATAGTTTACATCAATGAGGAACTCTATGGCCGGTTTAGAGGACGATACATTACGACCAAACGTTTTTGGCTTCAGAGCCTTTATAAGCTTGAGCATTAAAGAAACTTATCAGTTTATTTTATCGATAATAAATTCCAAAAGGATCATTTTAAATGTGTATTTGTGATGGCGGTGAAAGGTAATGTTTTAGGAATAGAAGTTCTGTAAAGTCTTAGTGGTTGAAAGCTTTGAACATACTTGATGTGCGACTAAAACTGTTTTGTTCTCATCATGTGCTATAGACTAGATCGCTCCAGCAAGTCAGATGGAGTGGACTTTTATATCATAAAGAGTATTTACTATAAAGCAGACCAAATTAAATACTGATGAGTTCAACAGGATGCAAGTAGTTGGTCGGTTTAGCCTCGGCCTGAGAGATCCCCAGGAAGCAGTGGTCTGAGCACAGAGAGCATCCAGCCGTCATCATCATGGACTGCTGTGATGACAGAGCAGATGAATGGATGCTCATACGAGTTCCTGTCCCAGACTTGCGTGTCCCATGTCCTCCTCTCAGGTGTTCCCTCCTCCACCCATGTAGGTAAAGACTGTTGTTAATGACCTGCAGGTAAAAGCTGCGAGTGGCCAGGGCAAATCCAAAGAGGGAAAGAGATCAGTTCAAAGCGCTGGAGACGCCCCTGTGTCCAAGAAAGTCAAGAAAGACCTCCCCTAGCCCCCCTGTCACCCCACCCAGAAGACAAGTTGGCAAAGTACAGTCCATCATTCTTTACTCTGTTCACTTCTGCTTCTGTTAGCATGGCACTGTCCAGACTTCATGCTTCACATTTGGCTTAGAAAAAGTGCTAAAGGATGATTAAATCAGAATTTTATTTCATTTAAAAAGCTTTGTAAGTTTTAAAATAATGAGCATGGTGTTGTCTTATCATTCTAATCAATAGGCTTGGGCGATAAACATTATTGGCACCACAACCGCTTCTTGGTGCATTAATAGACTTGATTTGCACAGTTAGCATTTTTCTGGTGACAGTATTTGCACAAAGAAGAACAAAACTGCTTCTCACTTATCCACGCTGCTAATAGGTGCATAACTAGTCCTCAGATGAAGATGTATAAATTAACTAAGAACAGCTTTAACTTTGTTCAGAAGTTCCTGTTGTGTCATTATTCAAACTCTTAATGAGTCGTGACACGATGATGAGGCTCCACTAGGAAAGTTAACCAGTTTGACCTGATCCAGGCTTAAAATGGTGAGATTTCATTAAAATCACTTCAGTCTATGTGACTCATTTAAGAAACAAACCGTTTGTACCAGATTCTGTTAAGAACATACAGTCCCTAACCATCTTGTTAATTTCAAGTTGTTGTTTTTTTTAACTTGGTAAAACAAATTTGAAAAAGAAAATCTACTTTTTTTTCTGATTTCTGTCATTCTAACTTGTCATATTGTACAGAAGTGATTTCTAAGCTCTCACAGCTACTAGACATCTCTGTGCTGTTGTCATAGAGGTGCAGTGCTGTGAAAAATAAGCCCACAGTGAGTGAAAAAATGCGACAGGAGCAAAACAAACAGAAATGGGTTAGCCGCTTGCTGTAGCTACGTACCATCGGCTGTACTGACAACTGTGCCTGAACTACACTGATGCTGAAGAAATCCTAAAAAACTGATAATTGTCAGGCAAGTTCTGAAGTGTTTAAGGTAGCATACTGTACATTATCTTGTGTTATCAGTCAGTAAGTTATAGTCACGAGGTCTCCAGTTATTTTTCCATAACTGCTACACCATGCGAGTTTATGTCCTGCCAGCAGTCTCACCGTCATCTCCAGGTTGTGTGGATAGTTTGTTCAGACCGGTGGCAGGATTATCTGCTCGGCGTGGCTCACTGGTTCTCAAACAACACAGTGACCTTTGAACACAGACACATCATTACATCTTGACAGTTGCAAAATGTGAGTATCGCCCAAGCCTATCTGGTGCCAGTGTCCACACTCAGGAGCATGCTTCAACTAACACTGACATTTCATTGCGATCTGGCTGGTTTATTCTCACCTACTAATGGAGACGGTGGCAGAACTCTCTGTTGTTACGTCTACTTTAGCTCCATGTTGCTTTGGAAGGCCAAAGACAGTTCAGCTGTGTTTTCACAGACTGGACTCAGTATGTGCACATCCTCTGGGTTGGTCCAGCATGTTGCTTCATGCTTCACCTTCCTGCTGCTGCTGCTGCTGCTCACTAACACTGGATTTTGTGGTTACAGGACACATCAGCTGTTAAAGCCAATAACAAGGAGGTTAATGAGACTTTTGACCCCACTGTGACGGAGAACAGCTGCCTCTCACAACCCAGACAGAAACTATTTAAGGAACAGAGGAATCTGTCCAGGAAACAAGACCTGAAACCAGTCGACCAGACAGATGGACAGACAGACAGAGCAAACATCCAGCTGACAGACAGACATGGAGAGGAAGGAGATGACAAGAGGAGACCCATCATGTCCCAGCATGTGGTTGAGGTGGATGTTGAAATTAACAGAGTAGATCATGTAGCTGTGAATGATGTTCAGAAAACACCTCCAGTTAAACCTTGTTCCAAACGTAAATCCACTACCCCTCAGAGAACGAGGAGGAAACCCCGTGCTAACGTAGCAGCAGGTGTTCCCTCTGCAAGCCCAGGCAGTGGCCCCCCCGCCCCCACAGTGCCCAGCTCTCCATCCCAGGCCTCCATCATCTCTGACACAGCGGCTGAGGAGCTCTGTGACCTCAGAAACTACTACAGCAAGCAGCTGAGGAGAATAAACTACATTTCCCATGAGTACCTGGGGGAGCCAGCAGAGCCAGGAGTGCTGGCGTGTATCAGGGAGCCTCTGAAGAGCCTCCGGCTGCCTCGCAGGATGAACATCACCCAGACGGCCCGCAGCTTGTGGACACGGGTCAGCGGCAGGAGGAAGCTGGTTCACCGCTGACGCTTCCAGTTACTGCTGTGTGCTGTGAGCTCTGTCTGCTGTCGTAGGTAAAGAACGAAACTAGACGTAGGATTTAAAAATTACATGTGGAGTGACCTGTTCCTTTTGTGGAGAAAGATAAAATGAAAGCAAGAAAAACTTATGCTGCTCCACATAAACCACAACTGTGCACTGATCTGAGCTGAAGATAAACCGACTGAATGCAAAGTGACACATGAGTGATGATAGATGCTGTGAGAGTGAAACAGTCCACCACCATATCACCCTACATGGATTAAACAGTGCAGTGAGAGGACGAAGGGGGAAAAAAATGTAAATCAAATCTTCATCTAAGACAGGATCCTTAATCTTGGCAGAAGTCCAGGATGCAGCCTGTCAGAGCACACTGACAGAAAACTGTGTGACCTGGTCGGTGTCTTTGTGTCTCCTGGCTGCTCGAATGTGTTGCCATCGTTTCACTGGTTCCCCACATTGGCCTTTATGTTGACGTCTATCAGATTGGCAAAAACTTTCTTAATTATCACACAACAGCTGCATTTCACACTGAGCTGATCAAATTTAGAAAGAAAGAAGATCTTCCTGTGGGAAGAAAACTTCTGTTGTGAATGTAAACGTTATTTCTCTGGACTTGATTTGAACCACAGGAGGGGCAGCGAAAAAACAGGAGGTAGTTCTTCCTGTATAGGAGGTGAAGCAGAAGCCACATCGACGCTCTGAACCAGTTGGCAGGTCATGTTAAAAAATCACAACACCTCCCACTGAGAAGTACATTCAGTACAGATGGGCTTTCAGTGGCTTTGAATGGCCTTTACAGGAATGCAGGATGTGACAGAAATGTGAAAAAAAATCCCTCTGCTATTGTGTTGCCACTTATTTTGATTTAAATAAATATACTGTTTATAAAGCAAACTTCTGGATCTTGATTTGAAGCTTGTGTATGTTGTACCATCTTCCAGCTTGTCAGAGTGAATATCTGATGAACTGAATGCTGCTGACACTGGTTTAGGACGATTAAATGAAGTGAGGTGAATGTACAGGTTTTTATGTGCTGTGTGGCTTCCCAGTGTCCTCTTGTGAGGAAAAACAATCTGGACCCAGAGGAAGGAATGCTCACAGTGATGCCCTTTGCCTGTGCAGGAACTAGAAATGCTGCTGCTTCACTGGCCACAGTATTGAATGTCTTTTCACATAGCTCATGTAATTCTTCATTTTAATGTCATGGCTGCAGCAGTAGCTCCATCTTTCTCATACTGGCTGATAGTGACACATAGAAGAGCCTCAAACTTTGAACAGCTCACATTAGCTTCCAGCTGATGTCTAAACAAAACTAGTCGTGTGCTGTGGCTGACTGAACAAACACCCGCCTCCCAGAGGTTCAAAGCCAGGAGATTACCTTCATTCTGGGACTGCCGTCCCTTTGAACATTGCTATGTTTAGTTGAAACTCATAATCACTGACGTGATGACCGATGTTTTATTTCAATAAAAAATTAGCATGAGGATAAAACACAGACTGCATGGTGGCTCAGTGGTTAGCACTGTTGCCTCACAGCTAGAAGGTCTCCAGTAGGCGTCCCGGTGAGGACACCCGGGATCTTTCTGCGTGGAGTCTCCATGTTCTCCCGTGCAGCGTGGGTTCTCTCTGGGTTCTCCGGCTTCCTCCCACAGTCCAGAAACATGTTGAGGTTAATTGGTGATTGTAAATTGTCCGTAGGTGTGAATGTGAGTGTGCTTGGTTGTCTGTCTCTAAGTGTAGCCCTGTGATAGACTGGTTACCTGTCCAGGTGAACCTGCCTTCACCCTGAGTCAGCTGGGATAGACTCCAGCCCTCCATGACCCTAGTGAGGGTTAAGGTGAAGAGATGATGGATGGATGGATAAAACATGAGACAACAAAATGAATAACATCAGCAGTTATATTTTCTTGATCTCATGCTGTGCTCTGTTTGAAGCAACTCTTCAGGTTTATGTTGGAACCTCTGGGCCTGATGTTGGAACAGGAGCTTTGTTTGAGATGCACCAGTCACTCACCTGTTTCCTGAACACAGGCTTTTTGCTGCGTAGCTCAGCTGTTTCAGAGGAGAAAGCATCAATAGACTTGTTTCTTTTGACTTCCCTGAGCATTTCTCACCATAATATCCATTACTACAGGAGATGAACAGGGTTATTTGCTGTGTACCAAAACACAGACACTTGATAACTGATGATCTCAAATGCTTAAAGAGGTCAGAAATTCCTCAAGTTAACACTCACCAGGCTGAAGGGCACACGGAAACCCTGTGCCAAGCTGGTGTCCAGTCATACTGTGACTACACGGAGGAATCTAAGATATGAAACTGATGTTTGACTTTTTTTTCCCGCTACATAACTCCATATATGTTATTACTATGGTGTAGTTTAGATGTCTCCAATTTTGTTCTGTGAAAGAAAATGAAAAGATAAAATTATAAAATAACAAATCCCTCAGTGTGTCCAAACTTGACTGTATTCTGAGCTGTACAGACAGACACAGTCATAGCAGCACATTTAGCAGCTGAACAGTCAAACTGTTGTCATGACCTACAGCAGAGAGGACGGCTCTCAGGCAGTCTGCTGTGGAGGCAATGCAGCAGCTCTCTGCTCTGAATGTTCAGTTAGTGACTGCTAACCCTGATGGCTTCCATCAACTACGAATACACTCGCATATATAAGTACTGCCGCTTTAATTTCATTTATACCCCCATGATCTTATTTACATAAATATACATAATCGCTGCGCCTCAGTCAGCCCGTGTGCAGCTAACTTCCCACTTCCCCACACACTTCCTCTCTAATTGCTTTTCAGACGTCTTTCTCGCTCATATTCATTCACACACAACAGCACACAATGCAATTCCCCAAACTGTATTTAGAGTAGATGGTGCATTCAGCATAGAGCTTTCAATGAATAACTAATGAGATGGATTCTGGAATCAGCTTCAAAGAGAATCATCTAGAGAGCAGGAGCACACTCTGTTGTGAGTGTTTGATAACCAGCTTGAAGAACACCTGATAAGAGCCGTCATCTCTGCCTGTCTGAGGCGCGCTCGCGTCTCCGTCTGAGCTACTGTTTGTGACGTTGCATCATTCATGCTCAGCAGACTTCAAAGGTGAGGTAGGTTTGTACACTAACTGGGTGTATTCACAGTCCTTGGACAGTCTGCAGAGAAGAAGACTGCTTTGCTCTTTGCTGTTTATTAGATACATTGGAATGATGCATCCATTCTGAACCTGAGATTTTAGCCGTAACGAGAGAAGCGGTCACCCAGGATCTTGTCTCTGGAGTCCACCAGAACCTTGAGGCACTGTCCTCTCACAGCCCTGCTCTGGTCGCCCTCTGACACCACACAAAGCCCCTGGAGGTGAGAATCACGCAAAGATGAGTTCACAGTCTGACAACCTTCCATCTCTGGTTTACATTTCATCCTCTTTTGCTTTGCACAACAAGCCCAAGCTTCAATGAAATGTCAGAATTTGCTATTTCCTATCACAAAAAATAGTAATGTCCTTGATGCCATCACCCAAACCTTAACAAAGTTTAAGGATTTAGAAGCATTTAAGAACCCAATGAGTTTACTTTTGAAATAAAACTGATCAGATGGCAGTGGAAGTGATCGTCTGACCTTCTTTTGTACAAAAGTCAGATTACCTTGAGTTGCATCTTTCTCTTGAAGCGGTGTCCATCAACGTGCAGTCATTGTTCACCTCTTAGAAATACGGCTGTGACACAAAAGAAGGATGTCTACAGAGGTCTCGGATTACAAGTGCCATCTCTAGTGGCAGTAGCAGAAGTGTGTTTCAGTAGACCAACAGGAGAAAGAACGACGCCACAGTGATTAAACCCACAATGGAGCATGCTGCTGAGAATATTCAAGTCTGGAGGGTTGGACTCCTGCAACGAATGAACTCCACCCTGCACAAGTAGAAGCAGCACGACATCCTCCATGCTGCACCCTCTGGTCTGCATTGGAGCAGCAGGATAGTGAGCTCTGACTGAAAAACCAAAGGAGGAGTGCTGTTATGGACTCCAACGTCACCTGACCTCAGCCACCACTGAACATTTATGGGCCACTTGAAGACTAAAAAGGACTTGTGTATGCTAGTGTAACATGGATTGTACATTTCAGCAAATTGTTGTTAAGCTGAAGAAACAAAACCTTCATAAAATATGAAAGAAAAACATAAAAAAAAAAAAAAGACAGATCAAAGAGAATTACAATAAAATACATCAATTTCTTTTAACGTACAAAAAAGTCTTTATGATGATCGTCAGTCTGGAACAAAAATAGGCTGCAGTGTGATTTACGTGCAGACCAGCCACAGTGTGTAGAAGTGTGTGTTCGTGTTGGTGTGTTAGACGGTGCTTGTCCTTTCTGTGAACCCTGTGCTGTGTTTAAAGCTCTCTGCAGATCTGTAACTGTGCTGCACAAACTACCTCATCCCAGATCTGCATCACCAGGGACGAGGCAGTAAATGGAACAGCTGATAATATCTCAGCTCTTCTCAGTGGTCATCCAGCACAGATACACCAGGCTGTCCTGCTCAGTTTGACCACTAGATGGAGTGGTTGCTCACAGAACCGTAGTGGCACTTTTAATGTGTGAAGCATCTTGGGTATCTTCTATTCTACTCCTTGTGCGTGAACTGATTTAGTGCTTGTGGTTCTGAGGCATGTAGGATCTACTGTAAGTTTCCACAAAATGGACCAGATGGACTCTAGAAACACTGGATTTTACATTTTCAATAATAGTATAAGAAGAAAAAGTTTGACATAGCACTTCCATCCATCCATCCATTATCTACACACCGCTTCATCCTCACCAGGGTCATGGGGGGCTGGAGTCTATCCCAGCTGACTCAGGGTGAAGGCAGGTTCACCTGGACAGGTAACCAGTCTATCACAGGGCTACACTTAGAGACAGACAACCAAGCACACTCACATTCACACCTACGGACAATTTACAATCACCAATTAACCTCAGCATGTTTCTGGACTGTGGGAGGAAGCCGGAGAGCACGCAGAAAGATCCCGGGTGTCCTCACCGGGATGCGAACCGGTGACTTTCTAGCTGAGAGGCAACGATGCTAACCACTGCACCACCTTGCAGCCTGACATAGCACTTACTAAACTTACTATGTCAGTAAGTAAGTTACTAAATAAAAAAAAAAATACAAACAGAACACTGATATGAAAACAACTGACTGAATGTGAGCTTTTAGAAACGATTTAAAGAAAGAACCGATGTTTACAGCCCTGACCGCCACAGACAAGTCATCCCAAAGTCTCGGGGGCTATGAAGGCCTCATCACTTCTACGTCTAGACGTCTGAACAATAAGAAGAGAGGAAGCGAGGCATCAACAAAAGAAACAACAGGTAGCCAGTGCAGGGCAGCCAGGATCTGTGAAATCTAATTACATTCCTTGTAACAGTCAGAATCCAAGCTGCTGAGTTTTGGATGAGCTGGAGAGAAGAAAGATTTGTTTTCGGTTCCACAGTTTTAATATTCCCATCGATTCGGGGAAACCACGAGTTTCCACATTTTTGCAGATAAGAAAGCTCCAGTGTTTGAAATATGTCTCAGGTGTAGAAAAACAAAAGTAACCATTTGTTTATTTATTTAATGTGGTTTTTGAAGATGAAGTTGGAGACAAAAAGAAAACCAAAATTCCAGCAATGCTTTGGTCCTGAGGAACAATGCACCAACATTTTTAAGTCTTGTCTCCTCAAAAAGATTGTCCAGAAAGTTGTCTGTTATTGCCATGAATAAAAAATAAATAAATCTGATTTCCTAAGTACAATTTAAAAGAGGTGCTTTTGAATTCACATCAGTGAAATCAAATGACGACTTTTAAAAAGTGGCTGAACAGGGTGTAGTTTAAAAACATAAATAAATCAAGAGCAGAGCCTTTCAAAAGAGAGCAGTTCATAGATGCAAACGGTGGAGGCTTCAGAAGGAAGAATATCTAAAGGACAGGCTGCACGTTTATTTGATTCAGTCTCAGTGTCATGAACGAGACAGACTTCACTGAGAGATGCTGCTCACGCTTTATTGACTGTAACTGGGGAACCCAAAGGAATAATGTTGTGTCTATAGATGAAATCCTTCCTCCTGTCTGTCTGTTTGTTCTGTCCTCTTTCCAGGTCTTTATAGTGATGGACACATATGTTGCTTGACATCCTCATGTTTACACTCTATTATCCTGTCATCTTATTTGTTTGTGTTGTAAATATGCTCTCCTGCGTTCCTGTAAGCAGCACATCTGTTGCATGCTGTATGAATAAAACTGGCATGACAGAAGTGATGAAGGCAAAAAAACTCACTGGCTCATTCCATCTAAGATGAAGCAGATCTGATGTAGTTCCACCTGATTACATCAGAATCAACAGACTTCTTTGATGTACAACAACTAAATAAATGTTGCCTTAGTATTATAAATATTTTCAGTTACAGACTCCTGAAATGCGTATAGGTGGGGAGAAATTTTGCGTTTTAATTTGTGTTATGCATTTTTTACCCTCATAACTTTATGAGCACAGGAGACAGCCTCACGAAATGGATTAAAAAAATGCAACCAAATTAATTTCACGTCCACTCCTGGATACATCGTAGTTTTAACAGCGAAACTGCACCAGTTTCATGTCTATGACAGAGCAATAGAGACGAGCCTTGCTACTCTGGGAGTGCTCTCTGTTTCCTAATAATTCACCAGTGATATGACCTCTACTGTTGAATGTTTTCTCCGGTGAAGACGACAGCAAGTCATCCAGAGAGTTTGTTGTATTAGCTGTGTTAGTTTCACGTGACATACGTCTGTCTTCCTTTTCTGGGTTGGTTTGCAGTATCAGCAGTTGCTGCCAGCGCCGGTACCGTAAGTTTCCCTGAAGGATTTTTCCCCACTGAGTCAGGCTTTAGGGATGTGCACGTGAAGACACATTTCTAGCCAATAGGATGATGCCCCCCTCTTTGAAGGACGTGTGATTAGCCAAAGTCTTCTGCTAGATTTTCTAAAGCCTGAATCAGAGCAGAGAGGAGGTGCAGAAGTGGAGCTTCCTCTCAGACACTTTTTACAGTTTGCAAAAAAGTTGTCATTTTTTTTCCCCCAGTGATGCCAAAAAGAAAAACTGCTTCCCTCGGCTTTCCTGCTTCAGCCCTGTGACTGGAATCAATATACCAGCACAACGGAGAACCCAAGTGCAGAAATCAGGAATCAGTGAAAAGAGTTTACAACAGGTAAATAACTCTGTGGGACTATTCTCAGTGTGTGTGGGGTATCTCTTTTTCTCTCTGTCTCTTTTCTCTCTATCGCTTTATCCTCTGTAGGGTCATGGGGGGCTGGAGTCTATCCCAGCTGAGTCAGGATGAAGGCAGGTTCACCTGGACAGGTAACCAGTCTATCACAGGGCTACACTTAGAGACAGACAACCAAGCACACTCACATTCACACCTACAGACTATTTACAATCACCAATTAACCTTCTAGCTAAGAGACAACAGTGCTAACCGCGGCACACCCTGCTGCTCTAGAGAATAACTAGAACTAGACAAACGTTGCTGACCAGAGAGAAAGACAGGAAGGTAATCAAACAGGCTAAATATCAGGGCTAATACTGGGAAGATACAAAAGAGTAACAGTCAGGGAAGAGAAGTGCTGAGCAAAGGAATAACCAGGACGTGACTGGTGGAAGGCAAAGCTAAAGACTAACCAAGACCAAGCATTATTAGGCAGCAAAACCACTGAAAGAAGGTGTGAGCTACAACAGAGAGAGAAAAGTAGGGGAGAAGGACTCCCAGCTAGGCAGAGGTGGAGGCAGGAGACCTGACAAATTTATACCCCGATTGAAATAGAATCCAAGTTGGCACATCCATCCAACTGTTTTGGGTCTAATAGGACTATTACAGAGAAATAGAAAGAGGAAGAAAAAAGACAGGTGTCCAAGAGTTAGTGATTAAAGTGAGCTAGCGGTAAAGAAAGAAAGCTCGGCAGCAGAGTGGGAGTCATTAATCACTGTGACTGCTCTGGACAGGACTGACTCCACTGGACACTGGAGCTCTGCACTGTATGGAAACCATCTGCACACACACATACAGGAGCTCATGTCTATGTCCTGAATGACTTCAGAGTGAGGTCTGCTGCTTGCTTAACAACCAGTCAAACTACTCAAACATGTCCAGCACAGAGGAGAGAAGTGGCAGCCAGATCAGGTTGTCTGTATGGGAAGATGAGCAGAACGGCCTAAAGGAGAGGAATTCATACGGCGATGCTAATTAGGCAGAACTGATTCCATAGATTAGCAGAGGCAGTAGGCCGGGTGGTCAGTCGCTGCCCGCAAGAACCACAGAGAGATTTTGGGAGTAACTGAAGCATTCTGCTGTGTTTTATCATACGTAGGAGAAAACACAGCAGACTGCTTTAATTGCTCCAAACATCTGAATATTTGAAAGTATACCAACTCTGGCCCATGGAGGCTTTGACACAGGACCTGTTGGGGTGTCCTGGGGTTTCTGGCACTGTGATACTGACAGATCCTTTAAGTTCTGTGGGTTGTGGGGTGGGACCTTGACAGATTGGGCTTGTCTGGGGCGTCCTGTGAATGCTGAGTCAGATTGTGATGTGGGGATCTTAGAGGCCAGATTCCCATAGGGGGTGTGCTTGGCCTGCAGCACTGTTCAGGTGGTGATGTGTGTTTAAATAACATCCAGATGAAAATCCAAAGTTTCCAGCAGAACATCGCTGTGAAAGGAGACGATCAATAACATTCTCCTTACTGTTAGCAGCGTCACAGTTATGCCTGAATGGTCTTTGTGGAGAGACTTGAAGATTGCAATTGACTGAGCCTCCCCTCTAATCTGAGGGAGTTTGAGAGGATCTGAGGGGAAGAATGGTCAAAAACTGCCCTAATCCAGGTGTTCACAGCGCTGACATGCATTAAAAGACTCAAGCTGTAACTGCTGCCAAAGGGCTTCTGTCAAGCATTGAATTCAGGGAAATAACACTTCATCGAGTGAAAGGTTTTCATTTCATTTCAAGTTGTTAAGACTTCTAAAACATGTTTTCACCTCATTATTATTATTTGCTTTTTACTTAGTGCTGATGGGAGAAGATGGTTTTTTGTCCATCCAGAAATAAATCTGCACTGCAATAAACTGTGAAGAAAGTGAAGGGGTCTGAAATGAAAATAAATAAATGACTAGATATTCAAAAAGTCCTAACAGTGCAGACAGAAATAAAAGCAGTGACTTTGTTTTTTATCTTACAGTCCTGAATTTGCCCGCCGTTTTAAAAAGCAGCCAATTCAGTAAAATTATAGTGAAAAAAGCAGATACTAAAATGTTCTATTTTTAACTTTTAATAGCCTAAGATTTTTTTAAAATTATTGTTATAAACTTGTAAACTTATATTTAAAAGAAAAAAAGCTTAGATATGAAGACGTTTGTGTCTGCCATATCTCATGCCCCCTCTACAACTAGACAGAGCTACAAGCCAGTGTGAATCTGACCCAGGTCTAACACCTGACTAACCAACAGCCGTCTGGCTCAAAAAGGCCGCATGTTCTTCCAGAAGGAGGCGGGAACAGCAACAGCTACATTAGTTTTCAGGACAAAACATCAGAACAGCCCTGAAAGCAGGGGTTACATGGTCACAGTGGAACGAGTAATCTCTGCAATGTTTTGAGCTGAAAAAACAAATGGACACTACGAGGACATGAGAGACTTTTATTAACCTGCTGATGTCACACAGTATGGGTCCATAAAGTTATTAAAATCAATCTAGTGTATCTGCTTAAAAACTGACTAGTTCTGCAATGCATTAAAAAAAAAACTGCACTTGTGTGTCCCAGCTGCTCCTTCATGGTGTGTAGTTGGTCACAAACCTTGCTGTAAAGCTCCAGTAGGACACTGTCTGAAATGTGTTCGAGGGTAGGGTGTATCGTGGCTCCACAGGTTCCAGAAGAAGGTGAAAACCTGTATTCTCTCCATACTTGTACATATGCGTTTTAGACAAGCTGTAGCACCGACCTGTGGAGCCTCTTACTGCTAAATACTGTAGGATGCAGTCACTCAGAGCTTGTGGGGGATTGGCTCGTAACCATGACAATGACAATGACGTTGAATGATATCTGGTCAGAGTTTCTGTGTTTCAGACAAACTGGGCTTAGCTCGGACATTGTCCCTTTATCATGGCAGCATGTGTAACAGGACACAGGACACCTACATCATGTATCCATCATCTATACACCACTTAATCCTCACCAGGGTCATGGGGGGCTGGAGNGAAGCAACAGTGCAGAGCTGCATCTGAGTCAGCTGCTGCTAAACACACCTGCAAATGGTCTCACCTCATCCAGACTTTCATAAAACTCTGGCTTCTCTTGCTTTTGTGTGCCAGATTGCTGTGGTTTTACTTGAATTCAATTGAATTAGTTCACTTCAAAGAGACTGAAGTATCTCTTTAAAAATTTTTAAAATTCTCAATGAAAATCTCTTATTTACAAAAGTAGCAGTAGCTTAACTGGAGTCCACACGTGTTTTGGGCATGAATTTCACTGTGAGATTTAAATGTGAAGTTAATGAGTTTTTATAAAGAGAAACTGTGACTCTGGCTTGTTTTGTTCAGAATATTCAGTGTTCTCAGTTCCCCTTCATGTGTCGCAGCATGCGGGGACTGGACACATCAGATTCTCTGTGTCACAGCTATGGCCAGACACACAGGTTAATCCTCCTTTGTTCAACCAGCCTCATCTTCCCTCCCTGTTCTCATTACATGGCCTCCTCTCTGGCTCACAGTGGGGGGAGGCTGATTGATGGCTATTATTCTCAGCGCTGACATTCACTCTGCGGTTCTCTGCTCTCTCCTGGATCCCACTGTTCCAAAAGATGAAGAAAAGAAAAGATTTTTCATCAGCCAGTTGACTTTTCAAAGTCTTTGTCGCTTGTCCATGGGAGAGGATCCAAAAACGGGCTTAATGCTCCAGGTTTCCCTGGAGCTCGACATGAATCTCTCACCAACCTTGGCTGTCACCAGTAAACTTTCATTAAGAGGCTCCGTGGTTGCCAAGCAGAGGGTGGGGAGCGGCTTGGGCTCTGCTGGTGGATGGTTTTAATCTGCCGACTCCAGGGACTGCTTAAACTAACATCTTACTTCCAAAAAGAACAAAGACATTTATATTTAAACACAGCATTCTTGTGCAGAAGTGTGAGATTTGACAAGCAGTGAGCTGCTTGCTATGCACCGAGCACAGCAGCACTGAACCTCAAGGACAACAGCTGTTTAAGGAGTTGGCTGTAAACTTTTCAGATCAACCTGTTGGAAATTCACTGAAGGTCTTGCACTTAAAAAATATGCATAGAAAGTCACATTTATCTTCTGCTGAGTGAATGTCTTGCTTTTAGATTAAAAGTTGTATCTTCTTTGAACTGACCATTTTCACAGATGATCCCATGCTCTAGGTCCTGGGCACCAACACTGACTTCTGAGTATTCAGACCCCAACATATTTCTGCTTCTCAAAACTAGTACTAACTAGTTAACTAGTATACTTATATCAGGGCAACACTTCTTATCTACACTGATTGGGGTTGTTTCTAGTATTTCAGGATACCATGCTAGCATTGTGGTGGACACATTAAATGGAGAGTCTGGGGGTTCTCAAGCAAGATTTGTTTTTTGTTTTTTTCCTTTTAGAATCAAACACTTTATTCCTGCACATGTAATACTTTTTTAAAAATCAAATTATGGTGGACATGGCTATTTTGTGGCCCCCTTGTAAATTTGTTCTGGTTTTCCCCGTTACCCTAACCGATTGCTTTTCCATCGGCAAGGAGCCAAGTTTGAGCCACCATACGTCACTATATAAGTAGCCGTTTACCGAACAACACTCGTGCCACACAGAAGTTCACACCGGACTCTAGACTAACTTTTTTTTACCGGTGCGACCAACTTTCTCATTTGTTTGCACTTCCCACCTTGTCACAGGAAAAACATATGAGCGATTGAACATTTTCTTATCGATAGACAATACAATTTACCGATGTTCCCTGAACGCCCCACATAGCAGGCTGGTAGCTGCTGTTGGTGGCCGCGGATGGTGTGCGACCAAAAATGACTTTAACAAGATTAAACACGGCGTTCTAATGTCAGATTTATCCAAGATGAAACCAAGTGATTTTTTCTCATGCGGTCTTTTCTATGAGCAGAATAATCAACACATGTAGGTGTGCTCCGTTTTTATGAGAGGACCACAGCGTAAATACCACAGCACACCGAAGTAATAAAGGCACTGTTTTCCACCACTGTGGACACACAGAGGTTTTACACAAACTGTTGCGCCCTGAAATCCAGTACAACTGTGATTGGACCGGAGCCGTCCTGGTGAAAAACAACATAAATCACTGCTTGTATGTCCCATTCATTCATTCATTCATTCATTCATTCATTCATTCATTCATTCATTCATTCATTCATCGGCCTCGATGGTCCCGATAACCCGCCCCCAGCCCCGGACGTACTCGGTGCTTAGCTCTGGCCCAGCAAAGAGTTGGTGCTTGCTAAGCACTAGTTTTGGGAGCCTGGAACCAGTGCTTAGACGGTGGAAACACAAAGAACTGGTGCTAAGTCAGGCACGAGCACGGAACTAGCACTGGAACCGGTTTGGTGGAAAAGGGGTATCAGGGGTATCAGGGTATCAGGGGTATGATGAGCCTGCAGCGCATTGGCTACCAAGGATCTTCAGCCCCTGTGTCTGTTAACCAGAAGGTTAACAGCCAGGTTTTGCCACAAATCCTGCCCCCCCAGATACCATCCCTGCTGATGCCTGGAAGTCTCCCTTCTGGGGAAGCCACCTAGCCATTAGACAGACACCTGGTGGAAGACGAGGTTCCCGAGGTAGAGGAGGTCCCTCCCCCCCATCTCCTCAAGTGAGCTGACCTCATTTTTGTTGGATAGAACTCTGGGACTTGATAATTTTGAGGCTGTCTCACCCAGTTTCCAGACCTCGCCGCTCCCCAGCATTGCGGAGGTCTCGCCACTGACCATCTTGCATCCTGGCCATCTCCGGGCGGGTTGACGCCGCAACTGAGCCGGTTCCTGTTCCCAAGCGGGTTGATGCCGTCTCCACCAGCTCAAAGTCCTGGGACCTGCCAGAGTCAGCTGACAATCCCACTGGAGTAGAGACTGTCCCAGAGTCAGCTGACCTGGCAAAGAGACTGCCCCAGCCTCTCATGCTCCTGAGCCTCAGCCTGCATTGGCCTCCCCTGCTTCAGAGGAGATCCGCTTTTGCTGCTGACCTCCAGAGGGGCTCCGCCATCGTTGTAAATTTGTTCTGGTTTTCCACATTCTGTTTTCCCCCCTGTGTTTAGCTACCCCCCTCTGTATTGTTTTGTTTATACATCTTGTAATAAATTCATTGTGCCATTCACCTGTCTGTCTGTCTGTCTGTCTGTCTGTCTGCCGGTATCTGTGTCTGCATATTAGCAGCCATTGCTAGCGGTAGTTAGCTTCCTTCTTTTCTGACATTTATCACATAAACAGAAAACGTGGCACTACGAATTCAAGCTAAAAGTAACACACACACACACACACACACACACACACACATATATATATATATATGACGTTTGTGCCCTTTCCTCACCTGCAAATACAGAAGAAATACAATTTCTGATGAGTACTGTCTCTCTTTCCTGTTATCGTGACTCATCTCATGTTTGCGACTGGGCTTACTTCCTGATAACAGTGCCAGTCTCTCACATTACAAAGCCAATACTAACTCCTACTTAACTCCCCTTAATAAAATAAAAATGACAACAAACACTATTGCTAAAATTTAAATCTTATATTTTTCTTCATACGTCCAACTTTATTTTTGATGAAGGACTCGATGCATCTCAGCATTGAGGATGCCACTGCTGCACCAATTTATGGAGAGATATTCTGTCATCCTTCAGAAAGAGAAGATTGTTTTTCAGCTGGTCTTTGCTGGAGGGGTTGTGTTTCTCTGCCTTTCTCTTTGAATTACCACAAAGGTGTTATATTGGATTCAAGTCAGATGACACGCTTGTCCAGGCCATAGTTGTCACTGTTTTCTTCTTCAGAAACTCTTGTGTGATTCTTGGCAGTCTGATTTGAATGGTTATCTTGCTGGAATATTCTTCTCCACACTGAGAGTTATCTTGTCAGTATTTTGATTGATCCACAGACATTCATGGTGCCATGTTTGAATAGCATCTCTTCAACACTTTTTGCATTCATGCAGCCTCATGCCGTCACACGCCCTCATCCCTGCTTCACTGTCAGGACTATGAATTCACTGTGGTGGTCCTGGCCGAGCTCATCCTCAACATGGTGTGGTTCATCTGAGCCGAACAATTCATCTTGAGCCCATCTGATCAAAGCATGTACTCCCAGCACTCCAAAGGCTTTTGTTCATGTTTTTGGACAAAGTGTCAACTTGCAGTTTTATACCAAAGAGCATGCAAAGGTTTGAATCTGGGACACAAGGGGCTGATCTTATGCGCTGTCCTTCACAATGTCTGAACTGTCACAGAAGCTCTGAGTTGTATTTATAATCCCTGTGCCAAGTCTGAAGCAGCTGCCTGTGTGGTGTTCAGAATTAGATTGTGCAAGTAATGAAGTGTCAGTGGTGTCATTTCAGGAGGACAGCAGCTGAGATTACTGGCACCGTGACCCAATCTAGACCTCCTCATTACTGCAGCACTGTCAGTTTCCTTTTGTATCTCTGTGAAATCACACAATCAGACTTTTTTCTTTCCTCATTTTATAAACCTATTGATGCAATTAGAAAAAATGTGAGACTGAAGCAAAGCACCAGTGATTTGCGGTTAGTCTAAGTTGTGTGTCAGTGATCACAGGTGTATTCACTGGAGCCTGGATTGTTGCTCAGTGAAATTCTGACTTAATCACCATGAAACAGAATGTTTATACCTTTTATTGTTTCATCACTACTGTTATCAGTGGTACAGCCTTTATTTTGACTCAGACTTTTCGAAAGTGGCATTCAAACACATTTATCATTTGAACTCTCGAGGTGTGTAGTTTAAAAACCATTTTGTCGCCTCATAAACATCTAAATACAGCAGGAACACAACTATTAATTCAAAGGCTATACCTTTTTTAATGATTGTCCACACTGTAATACCAGGAAAAATACAAATATTCTGGTCTATATTTTAGATTCTTTGACATCGTCACTGTTTGCATTGACAACAGCTTTGTTGGCACATGGCTGTCATGATGTTAACCAGCTTCATTTGCTTGGACCAAGAAACACGAGGGAATCGACATCAGACCAGTGCATATCTGGACTTTGGTCTGATGAGTCAAAATGTGAGGTTTGGGTTTCCAGGCCCTGTGTCAGTCAGTATCTGCATGTGTGGGTCCTACTGTGAAGCATGTAAGAGGAGCTGTGATGACGTCGGGGCTTTGCTGGGGACACTGTTGGAGTTTCACTCAAAATTCAACACTTAATTAGCACTGTTACCACAAAAGCCTACAGAGACATATTATCCCATGAATTTTGAGCTTAGTGAATCCATTATTTGTTTTTTAGCTATAGGACAATGAGTCAAACACAAATCCAGGCTCTGTAAGGGCTGTTTGATCAAAATGCAGAATGATGGAGCGTTGCATCAGATGGCTCGGCCTCCAGTCGCTCAGCTAAAACTGAGATGTGTTGAAGTGCAGAGTGAAAGCAAAGCAGCCAAGGAGTGTTTAACACAAGGATCTCCAACTCTGGTCCTCGTGAGCTACTGTCCTGCAGGTTTTAGACGTTTCCATACGAGAACACACCTGACTCACGTTAATGGATCTCCAGCAGCTTGTTGTCAAGTTCTACACAAGTCTGTTAATGATCCATTAATGTGAGTCACGTGTGTTGAAGCACGGAAACGTCTAAAACCTACAGGACGGTAGCTCACGAGGACCAGAGCTGGAGATCCCTGGTTTAAAATATGTGGGACCTCCTTCCAGATTGTTGGAGGAGCTCAAGGTGCCGACTTCATGAAGCTGGTTGGAGAATGAAGAATGTGCAAAGATGTTATCAAAGCAAAGCAGAGTTCTGAGGTCTTCTATTAGGTTCAATTCTGTTGAAAATAGTGAAAACAAATAAAACCTCTTGAATAAGCAGGTGTGTCCAAGAAAACAGTTCTGGGCTGAAAACGAAGCTGATTTCTAACAACTCCAGATTCACACCACTTACATGTACCATTTGAGCATTTTGGCCTTCTTCAAACTCAGATTATGAATGTGGGTCTTGTCTTCTGTGTAACTCAGTGTCTCGATCTGCCTCAGTGTGTGAAGGAGAACTGGAAGAGAGAAGTCGAGAGCTGTAAGATGCTGTCACTGAGGACACAGAAGAGGCCTGCCAGAGAAAGTGTTTGTGTAACTTCTTCAAAGTTAGCTTTGGCAGCAGAAAGAAGAAAAATAAACTGTATGCTGACTGCAGTCTCTCATCATCTGTGCTCCTGTTTGTCATGCTTGGTGACAGTGCTGCACTTCCATCTGACTCCCACTGCTGACCCACATCTGCTCCACACACTCTCTAGTTAAAGGTTTTGCTATACATCAGGATTTGGATCTCTACTGTGAATCTGCCTTTCCTTGTAAGACATTAATTAATGTAAATATAATAATATTTAAAAAAAAAAAGAAAGAAAAAGATTTCACTTTCTTCCTTTTGATATCGTTTGTAACACTGGTGCTGCTCGGCATGTGCAAACATACAGATTCCTGTGCAGAGAGTTTGAGGCAGAACAAAAATCTCTTTTTTCTAAATTTGAATGAGTAACACTATTAGTACCTGAACTATCGTTAAAGATCACCACCATTTGTCACTGCATTTTTTTGCCCATTTATTTAAAGCAAAGATTTAACAAAGGCAAAGTTCAATTCAAAGACCAAAAAAAAAGCCTAATAATGTGACTAGTCTTTGTTCAGTGGCACTTGACCATCTGGAGTGGCATGCTGCTGTTCTAGTGTCATGTTGAACTTATAAACCCTTTTCCACCAACATACACCTGTTGTGTCAGCTGAGGTCACTTCATGTTTTCTGTCTGCAGTGGTCACAGGATTCCATAATCTGTCTGTGAGGAGCCATGTGGATCCGTCCATGAACATCCAGAAATGTGTGACTGTGCTGACTGTTTATTGACAGTCTTCTTTCATTTTATGTGGACATTACTGACCAAAAATGGTCTTTGTTTTCTGAGAAGAGAACCAGTTATAGTCACCCTATGATACAGCAATAAAAAGCAGTTACATTTATGCTATGAAGAAAAGCTGCAGCGCTTGATGCAAAGCCGGCCTTGCTGACATCTTTTCTTTTTAGTTAACAGATTTTAAGAATTGTAACAGAGTGTCAGATTTGAGTTTGCTAAACACAGTTTCATTTGTTTTGCCTCTGAGCATTTATCGACTGCATCATTGTAATCTGATTTCAAACCTCCAAGTGTATCTATCAAAAGGGCAAACCACATTCAAGCACATTGCAGAGGCTTGTTTATACTGTTAGTCTAGGTGGATTAAACTATGTTGTGAGTATATAAGAACAACAATTATTTAAATACAAGTGGTCCTGGCTTTGAACATTGACATACATCCTGTGGATGGTCACATGTTTCCCTTAACCCATGCCAAGTCAGTGCTTTTGTCAGAAGACAGGTCAATAACAGGAGCTGGGATCGCTGAACAGTTTGGTTTGAGTACATCAATGGGACGCTTAAAGAAAACAAGAGAATTCTGTCAGTTTGCTAAAATCCCAAACAGCATGTATTGCTTTTCATTATAATGTTCTTCCATTAAAAAAGTGGGGTTTTTGTTATTAATAACAAGTGTTTTATATTCATGTGCCAAATTAAATGCAAACTTGGGGTTTACAGTTTTCACTCATGAGGTTTCCAGATAATTCTAGTCCAGCGTGAATATAGAAACTCCAGCTTCACTTACCTTATGCTGCTAGTTACAGTGTTGCCCACTCCATATGTAAGGTGTTCAGTAAAAGCTTTCAGCTCCTTTGTACTGAAAAGAGAAAGCAGGAGTAGTGATAGTAGTAAGGAGTGAATGCTTCATGCATTTTCCAGCAGTTATGGACGCTGCTCTCTCTGTCTGAGAGAACTGGAGCAAAACATTGTTGATTGAAAAAGGCCCTTTGAAGAGCTGACCTGTTTTTATTCTGTAACACAAGCAGTGAACTGCGGCATCTGTCTGGAGGACAGTGGCAAGGTGTTTCTGCAGCCTGCCTGAACTATGTTACTATGTAAGACCTGGGCTAGGTCATGGTACTCCGCTGGGACTCTGGACAGGTCCACAGGAGTATGCAAGGCCGCAGGAACTGGATCGGCAGGAGCCGAGTGGAGGCAGGTGGCATGGTAGCCCATGGTCCAGGTCAGGATCTTCCCCTGGGCCCAGTCAATGTGGGGGTTGTGTTGCCGGAGCCAGGGGAAGCTGAGAACTAGGGGGGTATTGGGGGTCTGGAGGACACATAAGGACAGGCGCTTCTGGTGGTTACTGGAGATTTGCTGGGGTGATTTGCAACTGGACCTGGGCCAGGTGCTGTCCGGTTAGCACCTGGGCCTCTAGCGGGGTTGGTAGTGGCTCCATGGGGATTCCAAGCTGGGTTGCCAGAGCCTCGTCCATGACGTTCCCCTCCGCTCCGGAGTCGACTAGGGTGGAGATGGTCTTTTCCCCATTTTGACGAGCAGACTGCAGCGTAATGACCCACCTCACCACAGTACAAACAAGCATTAGCTCAGCGACGGCGCTGTTTCTCCTCCTCCGATAGGCGGGCTTGCCAAGCTGCATGGGTGTGGACGCAGCAGGCTGAGTGCGAGGTGGCGGCCTGGGAAAGCACAGAACCTCGGGGGAAACACAGAGTTAGTGATATGTAACACCTGTCATATTCCTTTTACTTAAGGACTGTTGTTTTGTTAATAACTATATCTCAAAGTTTTCAGCAAATACACGAATTTCTGCCCTTGGACAAGTTAGATTGAACTAGAGAAATTTTAAAAATGTTACATCATCCCCATCTACAATAAAAGTATGAAAAATTATTTTTGTTTTGGCACCTTTATCTTGCGACATGAATCGTTTCCCAGGTGTCATTGTGTCTTCAGAAGAACGCTCATGATTAAATTTACAGTTTTGTCACTGTTGGACGAGCACTGGAGTAGCACATCCTTTTTTAAAAAAGAAAACAAAATGATGGAATCACTGCTCGCCTCAGGGTTCTTATCTGATGCTGCTCCCTTGGCTAGTTTGATGGGACTTCTTTAATAATGGAAGGAGCTCTCATCCTTGCCTGCTAGTTCCCACTCTGTGTTAGAACTATATCTCCTTCCTGCATGAAGATAAATGGTAGAGGAAATAATCATCATGTTTTGAAACAATGAAGGATCAGTCAACATTACAAGGTTCATTATTAGGTTCATTATTATTAGCTCTGTCGTCATTGGTGTATGAATGTGTGTGTGAATGGGTGAATGAGAAACATTGTAAAGTGCTTTGAGTGCCGCAAAGGTAGAAAAGCGCTATATAAGTGCAGACCCTTTACCACTCTTATGATGTGCCATAGAGTTACTGCCTGGCGCCTTTACATCTTGTCAAAGCCGGAGCATGCTATGATGGAGATTTACATCCAGGACTCTCTGGCAGCAGCCTGATCCGTCCATCCTCTTCCCCCATCGGTGCGGAATTTTTCTTCGTGTATCTGCGTATCGATTTCTGGGGCCTAAATAACATCACGGTCAAAAACAAGTATCCACTTCCTCTGATCAGCTCGGCCTTCAATCCCCTCCACGGAGCCACAGTTTTCACAACCTTGGACCTCCGGAACGCCTACCACCTGGTCCGCATCAGGGAGGGGGACAAATGGAAGAAGGTGCCTGGTGCCCCCGGCATCTTCCAAAACCTTGTAAACTACGTGCTCCGGGACTTCCTGAACCGCTGTGTGTTCATCTACCTGGATGACATCCTGATTTTCTCCCAAAACCTAGGGGAGCACTGTCAGCACGTCCGTCACGTCCTCCTGGAACACCTGCTCCGGAACTGCCTCTTCATCAAAGCAAAAAAGTGCGAGTTCCACACGCAGACGGTCTCCTTCCTGAGGTACATAATTTCTGCAAGAGAGATCAGGATGGACCCTGCCAAGGTTGCGACAGTGGAAGAGTGGCTGCGACCCAAGGATCGGAAGCAGTTGCAACGGTTCCATGGGTTTGCCAACTTCTACTGCCGCTTCATCAAGGACTACACCCGAGTTGCTGCCCCCCACGGCACTTACCTCCACCACCAAGAGGTTTTCTGGGAACCCAGAGGCAGAGGCAGACTTCCAGGAACTCAAGGCCCAGTTCACATCAGCCCCCATCCTGGTGCAACCTGACTCCAACCACCAGTCTATTGTGGAGGTGGACGCCTTGGACACCAGAGTGGGTGCGGTGCTGCCTCAGCGCTCTCTTGTAGATGGTAAATTTCATCCTTGTGCTTATTTCTCCAGGTAGTTATTTACAGCCAAGAGGAACTATGACATTGGCAATCGGGAACTCTTGGCGGTTAAGTTGGCGAGGAGTGGCGTCACTGGCTGGACCAGCCGTTCTTGGTCTGGTCGGACCACAAGAACCTCCAACACATCCAGACCGCCAAACATCTCAACTCACGTCAAGCCAGGTCGACCCTCTTCTTTGGCTAGCTTAATTTTTCATTGTCCTATCGCACTGGATCTGCCTGCACGCCAAAGTCGAGACCACACGACTCAGAACCCATGCTGCCATTCAAGTATCTGGCCAGCTTGACATGGGAAATTGAGTCAACAGTCTGCCAGGCCCAGGAATGGCAACTGGACCCAGGCGGAGGCCCCCCGAATGCTCTGTTTGTCCCGGACACCACCAGCTCCGCTGCCCTCCAGTGGGCTCACTCCAGCCAGCTCACCTGCCACCCAGGGGAATCACGGACACGCTCAATGCTGCGTTGGAGATTCTGGTGAAGCATGATGTCCGTGAGTATGTCTCTGCCTGCTCCATCTGTGCCCAAAATAAGAGCTCCACCCAGCCTAGTGCGGCTCTCCTAAACCCTCTGCCCATCCCTAGATGAGCGTGGTACATATCTCCTTGGATTTTGTAATGGGCCTGCCCCCTTCCAACAGCAACACTGTTATCCTGACTGTGGTAGACTGGTTCTCCAAGGCCGTCCACTTCCTGTCTCTGCCCAAATGGCAGGGAGACGGCCAACGCAGACCCCAGTTCACTTCNTGACCATGAGAGCAACATTTGCACAGGACAACTGTCCACTGGGCAATAGATCAGGCTTTGGTTGATGTTCATACCAAAGAAAAATAGAATAAAATACACCTCAAAAAGTAAATAAAGAACTAAAATCCTGGCAGTGACTGTGTTTCCTCTCTGTTCTGCCTCCTTCCCTGTGGTCCGGGGTGTGGTCGACCCACTCCTCCCTGGCAGCAGTCACTGGTCACACCTGAGCTCCAGCAGTCAACCTCCTACTGCTTAAAATGGCAGCTTAACCTCACCAGATCATTCTGCCATGGTAGTATTGTTTGTGCTTCTGATGTTCCTCCTGTGCATTGTAGTCACCCCAGAACTCCTTGTGCCTCAGGTTTCAGTCTCAAACCTGCTGCTAACATCAGCCTTAACTTCACCATTCAGCCAGATTCCCACCTACAGCTTCCCCGGCACAAACCCTTCTTGGATCTTCAACAGCCCTCTATCACCAACAGGAACAGTAGCAATAAATGAACCTATAAACCTTTCTCTTGTGTGTTCTCAGGGCTGCGTTTGAACAACAAGAGCTGGTGATACAATAGCTGGTGAGCTACCAAGTAAAATGCGAGTGTCTCTGCCTGAGACTGGTGAGACGATGCTTGAATTTCTTCAGTGTCACACAGTTGCACCGAAACTAACAGAAGAGTTTGTACACACCCACGTTGTCCTTAGACAAGATGTGGCTGGACTACAGCTCCCAGCTACACTCTTGTTTCTGACTCTGGGGAAATTTGCAGTGTTGCTCCAAAACTTTGCCTATTGATAGACATCTGACTTCTGCTTTAAGGTTTGGGCAAAAACAACCACTGTAATCATAACACAGATTTTGGCTTGTTTTCTCCACCAATTTATTGAACTACAGATCTATTTGTCTGCATAACCCATTTCCACATGCCAAAGCACTTCACTCTACATGATTGTTTTGTAGGGAGCCAAATATGCTTGGCATCACCCAGAGTGGGTTCGTCTGCCCACGAGGGCTTCATTGAATCAGCCAGGCATCTTTTCTGAATGAAAGGGTGGGTAACAGATGTGAGTTAATCACGCCAGCCAAGATCCTTCGGACTGTGATTCTTTGAATCTATCTGTCTGTGCACAAGCAGCAAATGCATCTCCCTAGGATATTGTTATTTTCCAGAAGTGAGTTTGGAATATGTCAGGAGATGAATCGAACTGTGTTAGTGTAAAAATATTGATTATGTTTGCAGCATATAGCAAAGATTACTATCGACCGTGGAGGGGCTGAGTGAGTGTGTGTTGCAGAGAACACACTCGCATGATTACAGTCTATTTATTGTTGGTTACAAAAACTCACTCTGGGCTAGAAGAGCTGTCTGTGTGTGCTCATGGGGACAATTCATCTGTTTACACAATCACACTGTGGAGGCCAGACGTACCTTTGAGGGACAAAAAGCAAGTCCACATGACCTAAACCATTCCACTGTAGTATGAATACCTGGTTACACTGGTATGGTTGAGATAAGTCAAACATATGGAGATATGACATGCACACATATGACTTGATGTGTGTGTTCATGTGTTTCCAGGTGGACAGAAGCAGCAGGGGCTCGCTGCAGTCAATCAGTTTAATGGGTGTGAGCCGAATCTGTGATTTCATCTCCAGTCTTCAAGAGAAAGGAGGGAGAGACAGACAGACTGAGAGAAGGAGATCGGTTTAAAGCATTCCCACAGTCTAAACTCCCATTGGGCCTGTAGAGTCATTGCCCTCCTACTATTTTTCAAATGATTCTGTTGTCAAGTTGGCTGGCTCAGGATTTCATTTAATCATGCAGAGGACAGGCCTTTCTTGTGCTTTACTGTTACTGGTGCAGGCTGCTGCTCGATCAATGTCGAACTGGGCCAGAGCAGTGACGTAGCTTAATGTTACCTCTATCTAGATCTCCTGGCAGGATGTTATCTTTAAAATAGGTCAACTATCTTACAAACCAGAAGGTTGGAAAAAGACATGACGATCACTCATTTTCTAAATCAGTAGTGTCGTGGTGTCTTGGTGGGTGTGTGGCTTTAATCGAACAACCCCACCGACCACCTGATGAATCTTCCACACAGACACCCTCAACGAGGCAAATGGCTTTTGTGCTAATTTGAAAGTAATGGGAAATCTAATTGCTTTACTTGAAGACACCTTCTACTGAAATGTATTTTTTTAACCTTGTGAACACGTTCCTATTATTCATATTGTGTATTTTTTACATTCTGGAAGACACATCATTAGTTGAAGCAGTCAACGTCATACCTGGGCTTTCCCCCCTTGAATCTGCAGTGTACCGATGACAGTCTCAAAAACACAGTCAGACTTCCTGGATTTTGAACGTCTGTTGTATCCTGTCAGCTTGCAGGGTGGGGCTTTATCTATCATTGCTCTTATTTAAAACCAGAGCAGAGTCCTCGGCGACCAGGGGCCTCATGTACAAATAGTGCGTGCGCACAAAAACTTGGCGTACACACATTTCCACGCTCACGTTCAGATGTATCAAGAGTGAAAAGTTTGTGGAAATGTGCGGTCCTCCACACCAACTTCTTGACTGGCGTACGCACGTTTTTAGTGCTTTTGAGTCGTTGGCGACACTTAGAGGTGATGCTGGGAATATAAAAATGTAAACAATAATGTAAAAAAAGGTAATTCCTCAGAGTGATGTGCACATCAGAGACACTTAGTTGAACAATTAACACACTTAGATGTTTGCAATCAGATGAGTGGATAGTAAAGTTTGCGTAAAATGGTGCAGAAGATCCCGGTAACAACAACGGCAGCTTTGGACCTGTTGGAGGACGTTGCCAATGGAACAGTGCCAAGAGAACGGGTTTCCAGAGACGTCAGGACGACGACTGGATCATCAGCTGCTTTAGGTTCCTGAGGGCAGTCCTCTTAGAACTGTGCTGTGGTTGTTATTGGAGCACAACACGTCCAGGAGCCATGTCCTACCTGTGCCCATACAGGTGCTGACCCACTGGGCTTCCTCGCCACAGGGTAATTTCAGAGGGAGCTGGTCGACCGATCGGGACTGTGCCAGTCGACACTGAGCCGAGCTGTGTGGGATGGAACCATCCGAATGTCATCCAGATGCATCATGAAAGTGCAATTTGCAGCGAGAGCCGGTTTCTGCTAATGTAATCGGAGCTATCGATTGCATTTGTTTATGTAAACAGGAAGCATTTTCATTCAGTCAGTGTCCAGATCATCTGTGATGCACAAATACATTTAAGTACCGTTGTTGTGAGGCGGCCTGGATCAACCCAGGATTCATTCATTCTGACCAACAGGCTACAAGCTGGCACGGTGCGGCATGGGGGCTTCTTGGTGAGTAAATCATTTAATTGTCCTGATATCAACCCTCTGACAGGCGTTAAGCATGTGCAGCATCAGCAGCTGGTTGTTGTGGCGGACCGGAGGATCGACTGACGCCGGGGAGGCTGGAGGAATCCCGCGGGTCTGTGATACGAGGTTGAGATGCGTCTTACAGTCTTCTCCTGCCTCATTGTCTGTTGGATAATAATAAACTGAGTAACTAAACATGAGACAAAGTTTTGATTTCCTCTTTGATATTCTGGCATGATTACGCAAGAACCTGTCTGTTGTTTGGCTGTAAGCAGATTGTTATATGACCCGTATAGTGAATAAATGTGTGAGTTACACAATAAATATTTACCTTGGGGTGATCTGATTGACCCACGTGTGCTCCCACCACCCCTGTGACAGCAACGTCACCCACAATAGCAGCAACTCTCTGCTCAAACAGGGTGAGTTCATCCTGGTTGCTGTTATCTGATCCTGCAGAGCGGGGAATCCCACCTGTCGGCCCTGTTTATACTAATTTGCACATTTAAATTGAGGGCGTGGAGAGGGAGGAGTCTGGTTCTCCAACATGTGGTCAATTCCACGCTGAGTGAGACGTACAAAGGAAATGTGCTGGATTCAGGCGTACGCTCACTTTCCTTCATCTGGATTGTTTTGTGCGTACGCAGTTTTCAGGATTGAAGCGTACGCCAGGTTTCAGTATGAAATCCACACAAGTCTTTGTACATGAGGTCTCTGGTGTCTTCCAGCGGCAGTGAGTGGGGAGAGGTCGCTGGAGAGACAGAGACTGATCCGTATGTTTGAGACGAAGCAACAGTGCAGAGCTGCATCTGAGTCAGCTGCTGCTAAACACACCTGCAAATGGTCTCACCTCATCCAGACTTTCATAAAACTCTGGCTTCTCTTGCTTTTGTGTGCCAGATTGCTGTGGTTTTACTTGAATTCAATTGAATTAGTTCACTTCAAAGAGACTGAAGTATCTCTTTAAAAATTTTTAAAATTCTCAATGAAAATCTCTTATTTACAAAAGTAGCAGTAGCTTAACTGGAGTCCACACGTGTTTTGGGCATGAATTTCACTGTGAGATTTAAATGTGAAGTTAATGAGTTTTTATAAAGAGAAACTGTGACTCTGGCTTGTTTTGTTCAGAATATTCAGTGTTCTCAGTTCCCCTTCATGTGTCGCAGCATGCGGGGACTGGACACATCAGATTCTCTGTGTCACAGCTATGGCCAGACACACAGGTTAATCCTCCTTTGTTCAACCAGCCTCATCTTCCCTCCCTGTTCTCATTACATGGCCTCCTCTCTGGCTCACAGTGGGGGGAGGCTGATTGATGGCTATTATTCTCAGCGCTGACATTCACTCTGCGGTTCTCTGCTCTCTCCTGGATCCCACTGTTCCAAAAGATGAAGAAAAGAAAAGATTTTTCATCAGCCAGTTGACTTTTCAAAGTCTTTGTCGCTTGTCCATGGGAGAGGATCCAAAAACGGGCTTAATGCTCCAGGTTTCCCTGGAGCTCGACATGAATCTCTCACCAACCTTGGCTGTCACCAGTAAACTTTCATTAAGAGGCTCCGTGGTTGCCAAGCAGAGGGTGGGGAGCGGCTTGGGCTCTGCTGGTGGATGGTTTTAATCTGCCGACTCCAGGGACTGCTTAAACTAACATCTTACTTCCAAAAAGAACAAAGACATTTATATTTAAACACAGCATTCTTGTGCAGAAGTGTGAGATTTGACAAGCAGTGAGCTGCTTGCTATGCACCGAGCACAGCAGCACTGAACCTCAAGGACAACAGCTGTTTAAGGAGTTGGCTGTAAACTTTTCAGATCAACCTGTTGGAAATTCACTGAAGGTCTTGCACTTAAAAAATATGCATAGAAAGTCACATTTATCTTCTGCTGAGTGAATGTCTTGCTTTTAGATTAAAAGTTGTATCTTCTTTGAACTGACCATTTTCACAGATGATCCCATGCTCTAGGTCCTGGGCACCAACACTGACTTCTGAGTATTCAGACCCCAACATATTTCTGCTTCTCAAAACTAGTACTAACTAGTTAACTAGTATACTTATATCAGGGCAACACTTCTTATCTACACTGATTGGGGTTGTTTCTAGTATTTCAGGATACCATGCTAGCATTGTGGTGGACACATTAAATGGAGAGTCTGGGGGTTCTCAAGCAAGATTTGTTTTTTGTTTTTTTCCTTTTAGAATCAAACACTTTATTCCTGCACATGTAATACTTTTTTAAAAATCAAATTATGGTGGACATGGCTATTTTGTGGCCCCCTTGTAAATTTGTTCTGGTTTTCCCCGTTACCCTAACCGATTGCTTTTCCATCGGCAAGGAGCCAAGTTTGAGCCACCATACGTCACTATATAAGTAGCCGTTTACCGAACAACACTCGTGCCACACAGAAGTTCACACCGGACTCTAGACTAACTTTTTTTTACCGGTGCGACCAACTTTCTCATTTGTTTGCACTTCCCACCTTGTCACAGGAAAAACATATGAGCGATTGAACATTTTCTTATCGATAGACAATACAATTTACCGATGTTCCCTGAACGCCCCACATAGCAGGCTGGTAGCTGCTGTTGGTGGCCGCGGATGGTGTGCGACCAAAAATGACTTTAACAAGATTAAACACGGCGTTCTAATGTCAGATTTATCCAAGATGAAACCAAGTGATTTTTTCTCATGCGGTCTTTTCTATGAGCAGAATAATCAACACATGTAGGTGTGCTCCGTTTTTATGAGAGGACCACAGCGTAAATACCACAGCACACCGAAGTAATAAAGGCACTGTTTTCCACCACTGTGGACACACAGAGGTTTTACACAAACTGTTGCGCCCTGAAATCCAGTACAACTGTGATTGGACCGGAGCCGTCCTGGTGAAAAACAACATAAATCACTGCTTGTATGTCCCATTCATTCATTCATTCATTCATTCATTCATTCATTCATTCATTCATTCATTCATTCATCGGCCTCGATGGTCCCGATAACCCGCCCCCAGCCCCGGACGTACTCGGTGCTTAGCTCTGGCCCAGCAAAGAGTTGGTGCTTGCTAAGCACTAGTTTTGGGAGCCTGGAACCAGTGCTTAGACGGTGGAAACACAAAGAACTGGTGCTAAGTCAGGCACGAGCACGGAACTAGCACTGGAACCGGTTTGGTGGAAAAGGGGTATCAGGGGTATCAGGGTATCAGGGGTATGATGAGCCTGCAGCGCATTGGCTACCAAGGATCTTCAGCCCCTGTGTCTGTTAACCAGAAGGTTAACAGCCAGGTTTTGCCACAAATCCTGCCCCCCCAGATACCATCCCTGCTGATGCCTGGAAGTCTCCCTTCTGGGGAAGCCACCTAGCCATTAGACAGACACCTGGTGGAAGACGAGGTTCCCGAGGTAGAGGAGGTCCCTCCCCCCCATCTCCTCAAGTGAGCTGACCTCATTTTTGTTGGATAGAACTCTGGGACTTGATAATTTTGAGGCTGTCTCACCCAGTTTCCAGACCTCGCCGCTCCCCAGCATTGCGGAGGTCTCGCCACTGACCATCTTGCATCCTGGCCATCTCCGGGCGGGTTGACGCCGCAACTGAGCCGGTTCCTGTTCCCAAGCGGGTTGATGCCGTCTCCACCAGCTCAAAGTCCTGGGACCTGCCAGAGTCAGCTGACAATCCCACTGGAGTAGAGACTGTCCCAGAGTCAGCTGACCTGGCAAAGAGACTGCCCCAGCCTCTCATGCTCCTGAGCCTCAGCCTGCATTGGCCTCCCCTGCTTCAGAGGAGATCCGCTTTTGCTGCTGGCCTCCAGAGGGGCTCCGCCATCGTTGTAAATTTGTTCTGGTTTTCCACATTCTGTTTTCCCCCCTGTGTTTAGCTACCCCCCTCTGTATTGTTTTGTTTATACATCTTGTAGGATATGGACAGACACAGATGCTCAAAACGATTCAAAGAAGAAACGTCATGTGAACTTTGCAGCACCCAAGTCACATGCCATAAAAAAAAAAGACAGAACTGTCCTGCAGGTCACAGGGCCATGTAAATCAGCTTTGCAGACTCGGAGGAGTGAGGAAGCAGAGTCCCATTGGGAATTTCCTTATCACACTTACGTCGAGCCTCAAAGGATCTAATACACATGAGCTTNGCCTGGACCTGGCGCCAAGCCCGCGCAGCCTTGCCAAAAGCCTCTCAGAAAACCCGTCCCTCTGCAGCGTGTCCAGGCCAAGGACCTTCCCCTCCGGGTGGAAGCCAAGAAGCTGGCCCCCCGCTTTGTGGGGCCATTCGAAGTGAAGGTCATCATCAGCTCCTGCACTGTCTGATTGAAACTCCTCTGGTCCATCTAGTCCACCCCACTTTCCCTGTATCACAGCTCAAATCTGTCTAAGAAAGCCCGTTTGCCCCCCCCCCTGTGCCTGCACTTCCACTACCCCGGACCTTGGATGACCACCCTGTGTATGCAGTCAGGAGGCTTCTGGATGTGCGCTGTCGCGGCAGGGGCATGCAATACTTGGCACTCTGGTCACATCCTCTCCCGTCATAAAGCCAGTTTCACATTCCACTCCCTGCCAGATTGTAACTTCAGCTTAAGTAGTTGAGTGATCGGGCCTCAGCATATTACTGTTGTAAGTGGTGAACTTTACCTAACCTGTGTGTTCTCCTGTCCTGCAGTCCCATTGGCTGCACTGCCCCACTTCTGCTTCAGTCCAGCCATCAATTTTCCCAGCTTGGTCTCGGTCCAGTTGTCTCCTGCCCTGGTTCGGCTTTGGTCCTGTCTGCCCTGGTCCTGCCTCCAGCCCTGCCACAGATCCCCAAAATCCCCATCCTGAAGGGCGTTGGCTTCCCCCCCCCCGGCTCACTCTCCGGACCGCCACTGCCGCTCTCCACTGCCCACCCTCTCCATCGGTGTTCGCCCTTGGACTGCTGGTCCTCAGGAGCCTGTCCGCCCCCTGTCCTGCCCGTAGTGAGTTTTTACTTCAGTTATCCCTGGTTTTCAATTCTCTTTCTTTGTCCAACAAACTCTGTTTGAACCGCTACCATTCTCTGCCATGTTTGTGTGTCCTCCACTTGGGTTCACCTTGTGCCATGACAATTAGCTCCTCAGTCACGTCTGTGCACTCTGCTGTCTTGCCCAACATTTGTCCAAACAAATCAAGTCTAAACATAATCTGATTTATTATTTGTTCATCACTTCTTGAGTCTGAAAACTAAATTTCTAGGGATGTTTAGACCCTTTAGTTTCTATCTTGCTTTGCACTGGAAATTTCTGCAGGGGTCAGGGGTGTTTCAGCCCATGTGTAGATACCCTCTTAGAACAGTCCTTCTTGCAGCTTAGTGCGTTTAAGTTGAAGGAGCCATTTTTCTCTCTCTGCTCAGCCTCAGACTGTCAGTGAGTCACATGACCAGCTGCACTGAGCTGTGATGATGTCATGATGACTCAGCGTTTTTCGTGCCCCTGGGTGAGACAGCTGAGAGTTTTACTCGCTTTCTCTCTCCCATACAGCCACAATTTTCACCAAATATGTGTAAAAACAGCATATTTTTGTTGTAAATCTTGTTTGGAAGCCCTCAGTGTCATTTGTAAAGCGTTAGGACCTATGGTTTTTTGTGTAGATGACCAAATGACACAACATGTCGGCACATGTCCCATAGACACCCATACAAAGTATGAGCCGAGGCTGCGGCAGCTCATCAACTTTAACGGCTTGCCATTCGAAAACTGGTTGAGAAACGCCAAATCCCTTCAGATCCCTTTTGTACATCAAGGCCTTCTATGTCTCTTGTGCGATTTTCAACTTGATACGATTTACGGTGTCAGACAAGTAAATATTTTTTCAACAGATGTTTTCACTCATTTTCTTTACTTTGAAAGGCAAATTGTGGACTTCCTGTTTGAGATAGGTCAGGGGTGTCAGTGCGTACTTTGTGGGTCTCAGTGAGACAAACGTTTTGGTGTTGGTTTGATCTCTGTACGATATTCCTACTGGGCGCAAGGGCCATTTTAGAGTGTTTTTCTGTAACTAGGAAAATACTAGGAATGTAACAGGAAAATAATAATAATAATAAGAAGAAAGAAATGAAGCGGGAACAATAGGGTCTTTGCCCGCAGGCAAGGACCCCTGCTTGCTGCAGCAAGTAGGGGTCCTCGGACCCTAATAATAATAACAATAATAAAAAAAGGTGCTCTGATCTTTATTGCCAGTGCTGATATTCCTTCTGTTGAATTGCTAAGATGAGCCTCTGTTCAACACAGACTCTGAAAGGCCACGTCCGGGACTTGGTTCACTCGTCTCCACATCCCGTGCCAACACTGTAGTCGCTCCCCTAAGCTACACAACCAATTCTTTCCGCTTATCCTCTGGAGCGTATGAACAATTCATCTGCCTGAATGCAAAGAAACATTTTCGGCTCAAAAGCCATGTTTAGTTTATATGTAATCTGTCATAAATTCTTCATATAACTGGGGCACATCTTCATGTCGATTTCTTTGTTCATTCTCCAATAGCTGAACACTTCCTTGGTATCTATAATATTGCATTAAGCATCTTGCTGATCCCCTGCATTCAGATGTGTAGAAAATACATTGTGTTTGACACCACACAGTCTCATAGTCTCTTACATAATGCATTTCCTTTGTATCAAGTCACTATAATCGTGAATTGCCAGATGTCCAGTTGTCAATTCCCTACATCCAGGTGGAAAGGTCATGCATGCTTGCATGAATATAAAGGAAATGTGCCATGCTTGTTGCTACGCATAGGGTAATTAAGTTCCATTTTATCAGCTCCCTTCAGGAGCACAGATTTGAGAGTTTATGATCTCAGGGACTGTGCATCATGCTTGCTCAGAGTGTTCCAGAGCATCACTCAAGCAGAGTCACGCCAAACATGAATGCATGTCATTCTGAAGTAAGTGGTTAAATCCGTCAACGTTTCTGTGTCTGAAATGGAACTTTGTGTTTTTTCTGGCAGGCAAGGAGTCAGCGAGTCAGCTTTTTTGTCCAGTTGTTCACTTCTTCAGTCTAGCCCACCCTCTTAGCATGCATGCATTATAAATGCTACCTCAGTGACAACGCATGCATTATCGCTGATGTAGCGTTCATTCATTCCATGCTCGCCATATGGTTGCTACAACACATTCCATATCTTATATTTTGGCTGTTGCCACACTCTCCCCAACCTCGACCCTCAAGGGAAAAAACTCCAGCCATTTGGAGTAGTAATCCACAAATACAAGTAAGTACAGATTTCTACTGGAGCTTCTGGGAAAAGGACCCATTAAATCCACACCTAGCATTTCCCAGGGTCGCTCTACAACTGTTTGTTGTAATGTCCCTGCTGGTTTGCGACTCACTGGTTTGAAGAGCTGACAGACTTGGCAATTCGTCACATATTGCTTGACATCCAAACTCATTTTTGGCCAGTAAACCAGATTCTGCATCCTCCGGTAGGTCTTGTACCTTCGGAGATGGCCGGCCAGAGGGTCTTGGTGGAATAATGACAGCAATTGCGAACGCAGGCTCATGGGTATGAATACCTGGTAAGTGGTTTTGTGAGGCAATTAAACAACCCGGTAGACCTCAAATTTCATGAAACTGGTATTCATGTTCACCGCCATGTCTCCCTTTTCCATAACATTTTGATATATGGCTTGGGTTTCAGGGTCTTTCTGCTGGGCACTCCACACTGCCTCATTGGTGATAGGTAACTCCTTTAAGGAGCTTGGAATGGCAGACATAACGGTGGCACAAATGGAGTCATGAGTAGATGCTTTAATATCACCTGTAGCTCTAGACAGGGCATCTGGGACTGTGTTATATTTCCCTTTCCTGTACTCCACAGTGAAGGTGAATTCCTGGAGTCTGAGAACCCACCAGATCAGTCGGGTACTAGGTTTGGTAGTTCCGAATACCCTTAGGAGTGAGGAATGGTCTGTCACCACTGTGAAAAGACATCCCTCAAGGTACCATTTCTCTACAGCCCATACCACTGCCAGACATTCCAGCTCTGTGGAAGAGTAGTTCCTCTTAGGTGGGTTCAAACTATGACTGCCATAAGTCAGGATTTCCTCATGGCCATGTTTCAAACGCTGAACCAGTACAGCACCAAGGCCTACTTCACTAGCATCAGTGTGAACTAAAAATGGAAGGCCGAAGTTTGGATGCCCCAGAACAGGAGGATGTACCAGGTAATGCTTCAGAGTGTCAAATGCAGATTGGCATTCAGATGACCAAGAGAACTTCACCTCCCAATGAGAGGCTCTACAATTTGAGAAAAATTTGGTACAGAACGGTGGTACCACCCAGCCATACCTAGGAAACGCTCAAGGGATTTCCTGTTAGTGGGCACTGGGAAGTTTTCAACGGCTTGAGTTTTCTCTGGGTCCACCTGAACTCCCTTGGATGATACCACATGTCCGAGGAAGGTCAGGGAGGAATGGAAGAATTTACTTTTTTTCATATTTACTGTGAGGCCCACCTGCCTGAGCTTATCCATCACCTCTTGAACATCTTTGAAATGCTGCTTCGATGAGTGGGAATAGATGATTATATTGTCAAGGTACACAAAGCAAGTGCATCCCTTAAGTTCTCCAAGCACCATGTCCATGAGCCTCTGGAAAGTGGCAGGGGCATTTTTCAAACCGAAAGACATTACTTTGAACTGGTAAAGACCATTACGGCAAATAAAAGCTGTCTTTGCTCAGGAATCTGGATCCATCTCCACCTGCCAGTAGGGCTGGTCCGAATAGCAATTTTTGATTTCTGGACATTCGGTCCCAATTAATGACGAATATCCCGAATATTGGGCGATGGTGGCGGGTGAGTATTTCTGACGGGGGGTAGGGGGGTGAGTATGACGGTAGCAGGTGATTGCAGACAGCGGAAAGCTATCGTTTTCCCTGAGGAGGCCGACACGCAGAGGGTCCAGTCTACCACTAACGTACCGACGCCATATTGCTCTGGAGGAGACCAAATATGGGGAAGTAGTGGGGCCGGCTCAAACAGAGCACGGACAAACAGAGCCATATTACTGGCTGGCATGCTAGCAGGGCGTGGAGGCCAAGTAAGTGGACAGAACCATACATTTTGCTTTATACATTTGTGGGTCACCCCAAAAATATGTGACCACTTGTGTAATATTTACTTTAATTAGCTGAGCATAATTTTTTTGTTTTTTTTATGATTATTTTCTAAGGTTAAGTACTGTACCTGACAGTGTGGCTGGTCATCTCCGATATACAGTACTTTTAATGTATATTGTGACAATAAACACTAGAGGTAAGCGGTGACCAGGGGGGAACCTTTGGCATGGGAACGTTGTGCTCCAGTTAAGCTAAGGGGGGAATGTCTGCCCGTACCCCATAAGCTGCCTGGATGATGCGCCGAATAAACATCATTTCATCATTGCTTGCATTCCTCTGTGTTTCACAGAATTTCATATTGGTACCGTCAGCCCAATTCTGGGACCCGTAACACATTCCATATCTTATATTTTGGCTNTTTGTCCAGTTGTTCACTTCTTCAGTCTAGCCCACCCTCTTAGCATGCATGCATTATAAATGCTACCTCAGTGATAATGCATGCACTATCACTGATGTAACGTTCATTCATTCCATGCTCGCCATATGGTTGCTACAACACATTCCATATCTTATATTTTGGCTGTCGCCACACTCTCCCCAACTTCGACCCTCAAGGGAAAAAACTCCACCCATTTGGAGTAGTAATCCACAAATACAAGTACAGATTTCTACTGGAGCTTCTGGGAAAAGGACCCATTAAATCCACACCTACCATTTCTCAGGGTCGCTCTACAACTGTTTGTTGTAATGTCCCTGCTGGTTTGCGACTCATTGGTTTGAAGAGCTGACAGACTTGGCAATTCGTCACATATTGCTTGACATCCAAACTCATTTTTGGCCAGTAAACCAGATTCTGCATCCTCCGGTAGGTCTTGTACCTTCGGAGATGGCCGGCCAGAGGGTCTTGGTGGAATAATGACAGCAATTGCGAACACAGGCTCACGGGTATGAATACCTGGTAAGTGGTTTTGTGAGGCAATTTAACAACCCGGTAGACCTCAAATTTCATGAAATTGATATTCATGTTCACCGCCATGTCTCCCTTTTCCATAACATTTTGATATATGGCTTGGGTTTCAGGGTCTTTCTGCTGGGCACGCCACATTGCCTCATTGGTGATAGGTAACTCCTTTAAGGAGCTTGGAATGGCAGACATAACGGTGGCACAAATGGAGTCATGAGTAGATGCTTTAATATCACCTGTAGCTCTAGACAGGGCATCTGGGACTGTGTTATATTTCCCTTTCCTGTACTCCACAGTGAAGGTGAATTCCTGGAGTCTGAGAACCCACCAGATCAGTCAGGTACTAGGTCTGGTGGTTCTGAATACCCCTAGGAGTGAGGAATGGTCTGACACCACTGTGAAAAGACATCCCTCAAGGTACCATTTCTCGACAGCCCATACCACTGCCAGACATTCCAGCTCTGTGGAAGAGTAGTTCCTCTCAGGTGGGTTCAAACTATGACTGCCATAAGTCAGGATTTCCTCATGGCCATGTTTCAAACGCTGAACCAGTACAGCACCAAGGCCTACTTCACTAGCATCAGTGTGAACTAAAAATGGAAGGCCGGAGTTTGGATGCCTCAGAACAGGAGGATGTACCAGGTAATTCTTCAGAGTGTCAAATGCAGATTGGCATTCAGATGACCAAGAGAACTTCACCCCCTTTCTATTTAGGGCATTGAGAGGCTCTGCAATTTGGGAAAAATTTGGTACAAAACGGTGGTACCACCCAGCCATACCTAGGAAACGCGCATGGGATTTCCTATTAGTGGGCACTGGGAAGTTTTCAACGGCTTGAGTTTTCTCTGGGTCCACCTGAACTCCCTTGGATGATACCACATGTCCGAGGAAGGTCAGGGAGGAATGGAAGAATTTACTTTTTTTCATATTTACTGTGAGGCCCGCCTGCCTGAGCTTATCCATCACCTCTTGAACATCTTTGAAATGCTGCTTCGATGAGTGGGAATAGATGATTATATTGTCAAGGTACACAAAGCAAGTGCATCCCTTAAGTTCTCCAAGCACCATGTCCATGAGCCTCTGGAAAGTGGCAGGGGCATTTTTCAAACCGAAAGGCATTACTTTGAACTGGTAAAGACCATTACGGCAAATAAAAGCTGTCTTTGCTCAGGAATCTGGATCCATCTCCACCTGCCAGTAGGGCTGGTCCGAATAGCAATTTTTGATTTCTGGACATTCGGTCCCAATTAATGACGAATATCCCAAATATTGGGGGGGTGCCGCGCGATGGTGGCGGGTGAGTATTTCTGACGGGGGGTAGGGGGGTGAGTATGACGGTAGCAGGTGATTGCAGACAGCGGAAAGCTATCGTTTTCCCTGAGGTCGACACGCAGAGGGTCCAGTCTACCACTAACGTACCGACGCCATATTGCTCTGGAGGAGACCCGATATGGGGAAGTAGTGGGGCCGGCTCAAACAGAGCACGGACAACCAGAGCCATATTACTGGCTGGCATGCTAGCAGGGCGTGGAGGCCAGGTAAGTGGACAGAACCATACATTTTGCTTTATACATTTGTGGGTCACCCCAAAAATATGTGACCACTTGGGTAATATTTACTTTGATTAGCTGAGCATAATTTTTTTGTTTTATTTATGATTATTTTCTAAGTTAAGGTTAAGTACTGTACCTGACAGAGTGGCTGGTCATCTCCGATATATTTTTCATGTATATTGTGACAATAAACACTAGAGGTAAGCGGTGACCAGGGGGGAACCTTTTGTCATGTCTCGTACCAGGTGTTAGGTTTTATTTAGTTTTTTGTCTTGTATTTGTGTTGTCTCGTGGCTTTTATTTTGAAACCTCTTTGCCCTCGTGTTTCAGGAAGCTTGCCCTCTCCCCGGTGTTTCCTGTGTCTGATTGTCTACCCAGCCCTGATTGTCTCCACCTGTTCCTCATTACCTTGTGTGTGTATATATAGTCTGCGTCTCCCTTTGTCCTGTGCCAGTTCGTCTTGTCATTGAGTCAAGCTTCACGTTCGAGCCCTCTTCATGTCCAGGATTTCCCCGTTCATGTCCCTTGTGGAAACTACCTTCAGGTTTTGTATTTTGTTTGCTACTTTGTATTCAGCCTCTTTTCTAGTCAAGTGTTTGAGTTGTTACTTTGTTTAGAAAGATTAAGTTTTCCTCATTGAGTGATTTTTAGTTTGTATTTCCTCATCGAATGATTTTTTGGTTCCTTAATCTCCTCGTTAGAGTGACGTTTTGAGTTTTTGTTTTTTTTGTTGTTGAATGATATTTCTGTTGATACTTTTGTAAATAAATCAGTTTGAGAACGTTTTTGAGTCTTTGGAGTCGTGCATTTGGGTTCGCTTTTTTGTTGGTCTTGTCACCTTTGGCATGGGAACGTTGTGCTCCAGTTAAGCTAAGGGGGGAATGTCTGCCCGTACCCCATAAGCTGCCTGGATGATGCGTCGAATAAACGTCATTTCATCGTTGCTTGCATTCCTCTGTGTTTCACAGAATTTCATATTGGTACCGTCAGCCCAATTCTGGGACCCGTAACACATTCCATATCTTATATTTTGGCT